>NW_028155818.1:0-1000 GCF_963454915.1 Gymnoscopelus microlampas | reverse complement strand
AGGGGGTCCCCAGCTAAATGATGGATAGGAACCAAATGGACCCTTATGGGTCTGTAACTCTGAGAGTGTACAAATGTGTACATTTGTACACTCTCAGAGTTACATTAACATTGATTTTACAATATGAATTGGGGTCCCAGAGATATAAATGCCATTAAATGGGGGTCCGTAGCCTCTAATGCATGTCAAACTGGGGGTCCTTGAAATTAAAATGGTTGAGAATCACTGTAGAGCCGTAAAAAATATTCTCTTATGGGGGTCCCTGGCATATCTTTTCAAATGGGGGTCCGTGGGCTAAAAAGAGTCAATTTGGGGGTCCTTGACATGAAAAAGTTTGAGAACCACTGCACTAGAACACTAGCCACAGCGTGTGCACTACATTGACATTGTTTCGTCCACTTTCCATTGCTCTCTATTAAATACATTTGCCTCTTTTTAGCATAATTATTATTGTCCCACAATATTTTGACACAGTAGCGACCACACCGGAAGGGGAAACCCTTTATAGCACAAATTACGTTTCGCTTTCATTTTTGCCTCCGGAGCGTTGCCACATAAATGAAAAACAAGCGGTCCATCATGGGCTCTGGTGTTGCCAAATCATGCGCGAGAAACAAGCACCGTTGTTGCAATGAAACGTCTGCACACTCTACCGTCTCTGTGTCCGATGTGCGGGCCAGGCACCTCTAGTAACAGTACATATATTGTTTTCCACCTCTATGGCAGCAGTCATCAGCCTCTACAGTAGTGTGGTGGCGTTTACCTCGCCCCAAAACACAGTCGCCCCGGGGGAAATCCGGCGGTATTACAGGCAAATCGGAGGTATATAGAATGGGGGTGAGTGTGTTTTGGGGCGAGTCTTCCCGTTATCTTATGGAATACTGTCATTTGTTTTCCGAGGCGAACTTGTCCGCCCGGCCCAATGCTTATGGAATACTTTCATTGCCGTAAGCAAGGAAATACTTTGTTTTGTTGTTACTTTTGAGTAAAAAAACGATGA
>NW_028155819.1:32500-95000 GCF_963454915.1 Gymnoscopelus microlampas | reverse complement strand
CAGCCTCACACAACAGTAGCATATCTAAAAGCTTGTAGATCTGCTACTTTTTTTTTGCTATTTTTGAAATGGCAAAACAAATATTTCAAAAATGTTTTTATTGAAATTCATTGAATTTTAAATTCAATACAATTTATTGAATTTTGAAATTGATTTTTTTTGATTTTTTGATTTTGAAATATTGAAATTTTATTACAAAAAAAATCTTCCAAATTTTATTTCAATTTTTTTATTTTATTTTTAAATAGCAAAAGAAAATTGTTTTTGCTATTTTTGAAATTTGAATCCTGAAAAGGTTTGGAGTGTCTGAGGTTTCCTCCCGAAAGTGTGTACAGGGGGCGTGGCATGGGGGCGTGGTATAGAGGCGTGGCATGGGGGCGTGGTGTAGAGGCGTGGTATAGAGGCATGGCATGGGGGGGCGTGGTCTATCTTAGTGGTTCTCAAACGTTTTCATGTCAAGGACCCCCCAAATAAATATGTATGTGGCTGTGGACCCCCACCCCGCCCCCCCCCCCCCCCCCCATCTGAAAACATGTTGTGTCAGGGACCCCCCGCCCCGTACCAGATATGTGTTGAAAATAGCAGATCTACAAATAGCGGATGTTCTAATAGGTTTAAAGTGGTTACACTGAATGTGATGTTATACTGTACAGTAATATTAACTCATTTATTTTACAGCGGGACCCCCTGGGACCCCCCTCAGGGACCCCCTGGGACCCCCCTCAGGGACCCCGTGGGGGGGGGGGGTGACCCCACTTTGTAGAACCACCCGGGGGGGCGGGGCCTCGGGCCATGATGATCACATGACCGTAACAAACTCCCAGCATGCTCTGTTCGCTTGGCCCCCGGTGCTTGCTGGGTAACGCAGTTCTTTCAGTTCATTGGTCCACACACACACACACACACACAGACAGAGTGTATAGCCTGTGTTTCCTTATATGGACAGGAGGGAGGGGGCGGTACGACCCCCCCGGGTTCGGTCGGTCGCCGTGGTTACCGGGCCGTCACCATCCACAGGCCCAGAGCCACGTTGGCGGCCAGCAGGGCGGAGCCCCCCAGCAGCAGGAAGAAGCCAATCATCTCGCGGCGCTGCCGGTCGGTCACCACGGCGACCAGCGTGGCCTCCAGCAGAGCGGACAGCATCCACTGACCGTCCAGAGCGAAGCACGGCACAGAGTTCACCACGGCCAGAGCCCCGCTAAGAGACACTATGTATCTGATCAGGAGGTTAAGGACCATAAACACTGTATCACACACACACACACACACACATATATATATACATATATATTCTAGAGGTCCGGGCGCCCGTAGCCGCGCACGGGGCCCAGCGTGGGCGTGTGTATATTGGGGTACCAAAATCGTCAGATTAAAATTTCCAAAAGTAAAAAAAAATAAAATAAAAATTATAAAAAATTATATATATTTTTTCCTGGGGGTCCGCGGACCCCCTGGGAGTGTCGGGACCCGCGGGGCCCCCGTGTAACATGGCGGACCCCTTCGGCGGTGTTTATTTTTTTTCATGAAGGTGGTTGCTTGTTTCTGGCGCTTGTTTTTGAAAACCTGGCATCCCGACTGGCATCCCACAATGGCGGCCGCCTCGTGTTGTTTTGCCTCGGTGGTGCGCACGGTAAACGGTACGAAACTGTCTCCCCTTCCGTTTTGTCCGTAATGTGGTGAGTGGAATTAATTATGTTGCGACGTGGAAAATGTGTCGTGAGCAAATGTGACGTAGCCTACGCCAGCCGTAAATTCAGCGCGCACATTGTCGCTACTGTGTTGGCGAGATGTGTAGTCGATTACAGAGCTGTGGCTATAGCGCAGGGGTGATGCAACTTTGATGATGGAGAGGGCCACTATATTTCCACACTCACTCCAGAGGGCCACATTGCATATTGCCATTCTATGTCACACAAAAGTAGCAAAAACAGCAGATCTACAAGCTCAAAACGCGTCACGCTGCGACGCGTTTTCAGCTTGCAGATCTGCTGTTTTTGCTACTTTCGAATTGGAATCCTGAAAAATAACATTTTTATTTTATGTCAAATGCATTTAGTTATACTTATGTTAACTTTATGAACTTAAATACAATTACATTGGACATAAAAAAGTCATTAAGCTACTAATATAGACTGAAGTCATTAAAGCAGGTCATGTTTGCATGTTTAGAATCATAACAGCTGAAATCAATAATATATCAGTATTCCCATATTAACCTGCGGGCCGCATTAAGTGAAGGTGGGGGCCGCATGTGGCCCCCGGGCCGCCAGTTGCGTCATCGGCGCGCGGAAGTCAGTCCTGGATTATATAGATAGATATACACACACACACACACAGAGTTCACCATGGCTAGAGCCCCGCTAAGAGACACTATGTATCTGATCAGGAGGTTAAGGATATATACACACATATACACATATATACACACATATATACATATATATACACATATATACACACATATATACACACATATATACACATATATACCCCCTCAAAGAATCCCCCAAAAATATATCTTTAAAAAAAGGTCAAAAGGTCACGGACCGCGGTCCTCCTTTTGAGTACCCTGCCACACACACACACACACACACACACACACACACACACACACACACACACACACACACACACACACACACACACACACACACACACACACACACACACACACACACACACACACACACACACACACACACACACACACTTGACATACGGTTCATGCATTCCCAAACCATAACCTTTTATACGACACACTTACCCTTTATACTTGACCCTGACCTTAGCCTAACCTTAATCCTAACCCCACCTTAAACAGACAGACAGACAGACAGACAGACAGACAGACAGACAGACAGACAGACAGGCAGGCAGACAGACAGACAGACAGACAGACAGACAGACAGACAGACAGACACACAGAAATATTTGAGTTAAAAATGTTCGCTTTAAAAATATATATATATTCAAAGATTTTCACACATTTTCCCGATTTTTCAAAAATAGCAGATCTACAAGCTCATAGCGCGGCACTCGGTGCCGCGCTATGAGCTTGTAGATCTGCTATTTTTGAATAGCCCAAAGCCCTAAAATAATGCTTTTTAGCTCAAATCTAAAAATGACACAGTTCCAGGTCTTAATGGGTTAAATAAGACTTTGTGCTTGTATGAGCGATCCAGTTTAGAGGACCTTGTATTGTCAAATCAAATCAAACTGTATTTATATGGCACATTTAAAAACGCCGACCAAAGTGCTGTACAGGTCAACAAAACAAGAACAACAAGTACACAATGCAGTCAAAGTACAATTAAATCATGAACAATTACAACGCATCAAAGTTAAGGCTTAATTTTGGTTAAAGGCCAGGTCACAAAAGAGCAAGTCTTGAGTAGGGACTTAAAAAAACCCGCAATGGACTGGGCGGATCTAATGAAAAAGGGGTGGATCGCTCCAGAGCAGGCTGGGGGGCCAGCCACGGCGAAAGCACGGGTCACCCCCTGGTTCTCAGTTTGGCGGTTACTGTGGGAGTCATTAAAGAGAGGCGAGTTGACCTTAGGGCTATGGGTTAGGGTTGTGGTGTTCAACAAGCTCCGTTAAATCAGTGGTGGAAAAAGTACTCAAATGTTTAAAAGTATCAATACTGCATTATAAATATACAGGCCAGGGGACAGATGTTTATAACAGATGTTTATAAAGGACAGATGTTTATAAAGGACAGATGTTTATAACAGATGTTTATAAAGGACAGATGTTTATAAAGGACAGATGTTTATAACAGATGTTTATAAAGGACAGATGTTTCAGAGAGGATACTTGCAGAAGGTTTCCAGGAACACCGGCAGCTCTAGGTTGAGGAATCCTAACCGAGGAATGAAGTTGGTCAGGCTCACTGAGAAGAGAACACACACACGCACACGCACACACACACACACACACACACACACACACACACACACACACACACACACACACACACACACACAGTAAGTACTACTGTTAGGGTTATAGCCATTCATGAATTCACATGATAAAATGAGACTTAATCCATTAAGACCTGGAACTGTGTCATTTTTAGATTTGAGCTAAAAAGCATTATTTTACACTTTGGGCTATTCAAAAATAGCAGATCTACAAGCTCATAGCGCGGCACCGAGTGCCGCGCTATGAGCTTGTAGATCTGCTATTTTTGAAAAATCGTGAAAATGTGTGAAAATCTTTCAATATATATGTTTTTAAAGCGAACATTTTTAACTCAAATCTTTGCTTCTGGGGGGGTCCCTGGAACAACATATTTTGATGGGGGTCCGCGGTCAAATACATATCATTCTGGGGGTCCTTGACATGAAAAAGATTGAGCAACCACTGATATAGAAACAAACGTTTTTCAGAAAACTTGAGATTTAGGAGACATGTAGAATCGGTTTCAGGTCTCAATGGGTTAATGTGTTCATTGTAACACAGGAGGAGATCACGTGATGTTGTTCCTGTTCGTTAGTTTTAGTGAAAACTAAACAGCCTGCATGTATCGTCGTCGTCATCGGGATCCCTAAGCAAGAGCCTCCAAAAGGCTCCAGTACATTCAAAACAGCGCAGCTAGGATCCTGATGATGAGGGTGCGAAAATACGACCATATCTCACCCATCCTCCGTTCCCTTCACTGGCTCCCCATTGCGGCCACAGGACCGAATACAAGATCTCCCTCCCTCCTCACACACCAGTGCATTTACGGAAATGCCCCCCCCCCATTCCATCGCGATAAAAGGAGGACACTGTTTCAACTGATTCCACCGTGCGAGAAGAGACACTGTGACCTTACGGACTCGGTCATAAATACTGATAACACCCCCCTGCACTCACGCTGCCTCTGACCATGTACCCACTTCCCCCACTCCCTGCAAGGCTTGAAACATGTCTGTCTCATGAGTTGTTTTTGCAAATTTTTATCCTGTTATGACTTGTAATCTGTAGGCCATGACTGTGAATAACATTTGATTTTTTTGAACTCCCCCACGTGTTTCTTTCCCTCTCCCATCCCTCTGCTCCACCCCCCCCTTTTTCTCCTTCCCACCTCCACCCCCACTAATAGCGCCACACACGGCTGTTGCCGTAGGCTGCTGCAGTGTTGTGTGGAGGGTTGCCTTCTCCACCCCCCCCCTTATCCGGGCGCTGCGCACGCGCGACCAGCAGTTTCTACAAGCTCATAGTGCTATTTTTGAAATATCGTTATTTTTTTGCAAATATTGAGATTCAAAAGCGAACATTTGTAACTCAAATATTTGCTTCTGGGGGATTTAACAGTTTTTTGAAAAAACTTATGTCGCCATAATATCAGTGGTTCTTTTTTCCATGTCAAGGACCCCCAAAATGACATGTATTTAGCCACGGACCCCCATCTAAAAATATATGTTTCAGGGACCCCCGGAAGCAAAGATTCGAGTTAAAATTTTTCGCTTTAAAACAATATATATATATTAAAAGATTTGCACACATTTTCATGATTTTTCAAAAAATAGCAGATCTACAAGCTCGTATGAGCTTGTAGATCTGCTATTTTTGAATAGTCAAAGTGTAAAATAATGCTTTTTAGCTCAAATAAAAAAGTGACACAGATGCTTCTTCAGGGCTTAAAGGGTTAACAAAGCTTTTAAGTAAATTCTCTGGTTTTTGTCTTCCCTGTTTTGCCTAGTTTTATTTTGACCCATTTTAGTTTCGCCAAGCTGGGTCCCCTGTAACTGTTTTGTTGCCTATATGTTGTTTTGTAGCACTTTGAGATTCTCAAGAATGTAAAGTGCGTTATAAATAAAATGCATTATTATTATTATTACCGGTATCGTAGATTAAAGGCCTTTGCAGACAAGGTGCGATTTTCCGCACGGATAAAAAACTGAAAATATCATTTTTTTAAATGAACACATGGTTCTCAATGACCTCATCATGCACACACCACCCCGTGCGGCGATGTGATGCTTTTGTTTTTTTTCAATCGAACCCAGTTCGATTTGTGCGTCTTTTCGCACGCGCTAAAAACTGACTGGCTAATCGCACCCTGTGTGCAAAGGCCTTAAAGGAGGATTTTGGACTAAAGTTTTATTACCTTTTCTATGATGTTATGATATCTTAGGATGAATGGTACAGTAGAAAAAAATCATAACTCCACCCCTGGTCCGCCAGAGCTTAAAAGCCCTCTAAGCTGCCTCATTCATTACATGACATTACAGTCATTTAGCAGACGCTTTTATCCAAAGAAAGCGACTTACAATAAGTGCATTCAACATAGGTAGGGAACAAAAACCACTAATCACCAGAAGTCTTAAGTGCATTTCCTGCAAAAACAAGCAACCAAGAGTATACCTAGCGCTAAGGTAAAAGTGCAATATATCAGCTACCTACTTTCTTAAACAGATGACAAAATAGCAAAATCAAATGAGCACGAGCTAATAAAAAAAGTGTATCGACTAAACAAGATCCAATACAACAGTACAAGAGTTCGTACAACTAGTTAACAACAAGTAAGCCAGCCACTAGAATGGGGAATCTCACTTACAGTTGAAGCGGATAGGCCTTAGGTTAGATCACATATTTGAATAGCTTTTTTTTTTTTTTTTTTTTGAGATCTGATGTTCATAGTGACAGAACACTGTCCAAAAAAAAAAAACAGAAGTCTCAGAAGGCAGAAGGCTCGAGATTGAAATCTCGTCTAGCGAGACTTCTGTTTTTTTTTTTTTTGGACAGTGTTCTGTCACTATGAACGTCAGATCTCTCACAAAAAAAGAAAAAAAAAAAAAAGCTATTCAAATATGTGATCTAACCTAAGGCCTATCCGCGCACGTTTTAAGCTGTGGCGGACCAGGGGTGGAGTTATGAAATGTTTCTACTGTACCATTCATCCTAAGATATCATAACGTCATAGGAAAGGTAATAAAACTTTAGTCCAAAATTCTCCTTTAAGAGTTGGACAATATCGGAAAAATCCATGAAACGATGGATAACTCAGTGGGTATCATACTTTTCTCATGTCAAGGAGCCCCAGAATGATGTGTATTTATTTGGGCTGTGGGCACTGAGGAAGAAGTTATATGGCTGCTTATATCTAACCTTTATATATCATACCATCCCTTATAATACTCCTACAATACATTAAGATATGTGTCAGCGTGTAAGAGCCTACATGTCTCCACTAGGCCTAATAATAGCTATTGTTTTGGTACAGCCTATCTTGTTATGGTTCAGTTTGTCCTTCAGGCACAGCTAACAGTATAACTATGATCTCTGCTCCTGTGCTCCAGGCAGAACTACCTACCTACTACTAACTTTTTCATGTCATGGACCCCCAAATTGACACTTATTAGCCCGCGGACCCCCATTTGAAAAGATATGCCAGGAACCCCCATAAGAGAAGTTTTTTTTTACGGCTCTAGCAGTGATTCTCAACCATTTCAATTTCAAGGACCCCCAGTTTGACAAGCATTAGAGGCTACGGACCCCCATTTAATGGCATTTATATCTCTGGGACCCCAATTCATATCGTCAAATCAATGTTAATTTAACTCTGAGAGTGTACAAATGGAACCAAATGGACCCGTTAGGGTCCATTTGGTTCCATTTGTACACTCTCAGAGTTACAGACCCATATGGGCCCATTTGGTTCCTGTCCATCATTTAGCTGGGGACCCCCTGGAACCCCCTCAAGTACCCCTGGGGGTCCCCGGACCCCACTTTGAGAACCAATGATCTAGAATTCCACGACAGCACCCGTCTCAAAAACATTTTGAGCCAGGGATCTTTCAAAAAATAGCAGATCTACAAGCTCATAGTGCGGCACTCGGTGCCGCGCTATGAGCTTGTAGAGCTATGAGCTAAAAAAGCATTATTTTACACTTTGGACTATTCAAAAATAGCAGATCTACAAGCTCGTAGCGCGGCACCGAGTGCCGCGCTACGAGCTTGTAGATCTGCTATTTTTTTTTTAAATCGTGAAAATGTGTGCAAATCTTTGAATATATACATTTTTAAAGCGAACATTTTTTAACTCAAATCTTGACATGAAAAAGATTGAGCAACCACTGATATAGAAACATGGGTTTTTTGAGAATACTGCTGAGATTTAGGAGACATGTAGAATCGGCTTGAGGTCTCAATGGGTTAATGGGTTAACACACGTTGCTTCTCGTTTTTGGTGACTATAAGGGACTTTTTGTTTATTCTGCTGTTTCCGCTTTTTTTTTATAAATAGCTGGAAAACGTCCATCAAGAGAAATGCCTAAAAATGGACAATCAGAATAAATGCTAAAGGGAGGACAGACAGACTGACTGACTGACTGACTGTTACACAATCATGTCTTTAGCTTCTTTCACCACACACTTTAAATATACACACAGTGTTCACACACAATATACACAACTCTAAATACACACAGTGTTTACACACAATACAATTAAACCTGTAATTAAACCTTCAGCAAAAACTGTCTAGGCCAGCGGTTCTCAAAGTGGGGTCCGGGGACCCCCAGGGGTACTTGAGGGGGTTCCAGGGGGTCCCCAGCTAAATGATGGATTAGGCACCAAATGGACCCTTATGGGTGTGTAACTCTGAGAGTGTACAAATGGAACCAAATGGACCCTAACGGGTCCATTTGGTTCCATTTGTACACTCTCATATTGATGCTGTTGTACACTCATACATCACACTCACACATATTGATGCTGTTGTACACTCCATATTGATGCTTTTACATTCATGTCCATAAATCAGTGCTACTGAACACCCTTTACACATCTGTGTGTTGGTAAAAAAAGACATATTGAACTAATGAAATGTTTTAGTTACTTTCCACCACTGCATACACACACACGCACACACACACACACACACACACACACACACACACACACACACACACACACACACACACACACACACACACACACACACACACACACACACACACACACACACACACACACACACACAAACAAACACACAAACAAACACTCTACCTGCGTACTGTAGGTGGGTGGGAGGGGCCTACCTGCGTACTGTAGGTGGGGGGGGTAGCCCACAAACAGCATGTGTGTGTTGGGGGGGTGTGTGACCCTGATGAAGCGGGTCTGGTTCTCCAGGGAGGGGGTCACACACACGCTGGCCCTCCCCTCAGAGGAGGAGGCGGGGCTTAGACAGTCCTCGTCGCTGTGACACGCCCGGGTCCCCCAGACCATCTTACGCACCGGCATACAGGCATACTGCAACACACAGATATACTCTATTACTCTATTACTTTATTACTCTATTACTTTATTTACTCTATTACTTTATTACTCTATTACTTTATTACATTGGCTGCCAAGAACGCAGATCTGCATTCTTTAAAAAAAATAAAAAAAAATAAAAAGTTTTTTTTTTTTTTTTTTTTTTTTTTGACCCAAAGACCAAGGAGATATGATTTTTCAAAGATTTATTCCAGGTCTTAACTCATCCACTGCCAGACTTATTGCTGGCCGCGTTTGCCCAGAGATTTTTCATTGAAAAAAAAAAAGTACTCAGGAGCTGAGATACAAAATGTTTAAGCTTTAAGTTAACAAGGAAGTAGATGGGAGTCTTTTCCTTCGAAAAATCATATCTCCTTGGTCTTTGGGTCAAAAAAAAAAAAAAACCTCTGTGGCAAGGTTGGTAAACGGGAATAATTACGTTTATTACGTCAGTGGCAGTGGATGAGTTAATGGGTTAACAGAGCCGGATACCCGGATGTCAAAACATAAATAGTAGGAAAATAGGGATTTCAGATATAGGACTGTGTTTCAATGCAGGAAAACACCCCAGCATCATTATATAGAGGCTGATAGAGGGGTTCCAAGGACGTTTCAAAACGTACTTTCTAAAGAAAAAATGATTCCTTGACTCTGAGAGAAGGAATGGACGACGGATGTGATGTCATCCCAAAAAAAATAAATCACTTTCGTCCACTCCTACGTTAACACATTGACCGCCAGAGGTTAATCTCATAATGTACTCACCAGTGCCAAGGTTTTATTGTTGTTTTTTTGTTTGTTTTTTCACGTCGCCATAGACCCTGTTAAAATCCTTTAGAATGTGCGATGCACTGTTTGTAAACATCGTGCAGATGTCCCTGTGTCTACTAGTGCAGACCACGTGTCCAACGGGGCATCCATGTTGTAGTTAGAACGGTTTATGTTAAACCGGATCGCACATAGTTCCGTTTCCGGTGGTGTTACACTGAAATTGGTCCGTGTAGAAAATCGAAAAGAAAAAAAAAATCGAAAAAAAGGAAAAAGCACCCGGACCGTAGCACTACGGTCTCGGCGCTTAACAGTTGGATTTAATGGACCGTAGGACTACGTTCTTGGCGGTTAATGTGTTAATGGCATGAGTCAATAATTTAAAATGATTAATGAAGGCAAACATAATCCCTTTCTTATGTATTTATCTTGCCTTCATTATTCATATTAAACTATTGACTCATTCCATGTCTGCATTGTTCCACTTAGCAGCTTCTAATAAGACTTATAAAAGAGGATGTTTTTCCTGTCAGGTGACATTAGATCTCATCAGCCTTGGAACACGCAAGTAAACCTTGTGTCTGAAACGTTGATCACATGATAAAGCACCCCCCCCCCATATCTGTGTCTCATCTGTGGAACAGAAGTGTGTGTGTGTGTGTGTGTGTGTGTGTGTGTGTGTGTGTGTGTGTGTGTGTACCTCTCTCTCCTTGCTCTTGCGGTCAACAGGGTCAGTGTAGGAGAAGCAGAGGTCAGTCAGGCTGTTGTTACTGCAGCAGTCCATGGTACCGTCCAACCGCTTGTAGGCTGAGACAGACAAACACACACACACACACACACACACACACACACACACACACACACACACACACACTTGAATGAATGTCATTTAAAAAAACTGTTTTTGCACTTTTTAACCCTAAAGCCAGCAAAATAGCAGATCTACAAGCTCACACCGATCAGCTGTTTCTCGGTGCAATACGCCAGCGTGCAAAACGTTCAGGTGTCTCCTTCTCTCTTCACTTCAGCGGCCCCCCCCCCCCCCCCCGACCTTCTCTGGAGACGTGGCCCACCCACCTGTCCACTTAACACGGCCGCCATTCAGCTAATAAAGATTCAAGATTAAATGTAACAACTACATTTGGTCTCTGTTGTTTCTTATTGTTGTTTTTGAGCCTATCAGAACATGGCCTTATCGTTTGTCTCTCAACCAACTGGCCTAGACACACAGAGGGCCTTTTAGTTCTAAAACTAACGCTAGTTGCTTGTTTCTCTACCTGGCAACACGAGTGGCCAGGTTCTGGGAGAGAAACAAGCAACCAGCGTTAGCTCGTTCTGCATTAGCATTAGCTCGTCGGGAACTTTCAGCGCCTCTTAGGGTCTCATGAGACTCCACAATGAGTACTAGGAGGAAAAAAAAAACAAGACTTTGCATTTGTTAAAATAGGCGAATTTCTGCTATTCACGCGCCTCCATTATGCCAACGGAGGGGGTCGTTAGACGGGACGAAGGGGACTCAATGACCCTTTCAATGTTGGCGAGTAATAAGCGACACATCAAAGATAACACTTAAAATGCCCGGATGTCTCCTTTAAGACCTGAGGCCAATTCTCAAAGGACCCCAAAAATGAATTTGGCTGCGGACCCCCACATCTGAAAAAGGTTTGTGCCAGACACCCCCAGTAGAGAAGATTTATGCAAAAAAAAAGAAAAGAAAAAAGGACTATCACGTTTCAAACACTTTCAAGATTTTTCAAAAATGTTCAAAAATAGCAGATGTAAAAGCTCACAAAGTGACACGCCCTGAGCTTGTAGATCTGCTATTTTTGAGAACCACTGTTCTAAATCCTAAGAGTTTTCTGAAAAACATATGTTGCTATAGATACGTACAGCATAGCTACAATCTAAAATGACACGAGTAGTTCACCCAATAGATCAGTGGTTTTCAACCAGTGGTCCGGGGACCACCAGTGGTCCTTGAGGGAGTACCAGGGGGTCCCCAGCTAAATTTGTTAACATGGCGTCACAATCATTTTAACCACTTAGCTTTGGCTATTCAAAAAATAGCAGATCTACAAGCTCATAGCGCGGCACCGAGTGCCGCGCTATGAGCTTGTAGATCTGCTATTTGTTTTTAAACCTTGAAAAAGTGTGCATATCTTTGAATATTTATATTTTTTTTAAAGTGAAAATTAACTGATATCTTTGCTTCTGGGGGGTCCCTGGCACAAAACATTTCAAATGGTGGTCCGCGGCCAAACGTCTAACAATTTAGGGGTCCTTGGCATGAAAAAGGATGAAAACCACTGCAATAGATGACTTATTGTCTATCAATTACTCAGGAATGAAACCAAAACACTAAAACATCTCCATGAATTCAAGTCTTCACGTTGTGTGTAATTGATATAAAATAAGTCATCTTTTGGGGTGAACTAGTCCTTTAACAAGTCTTCATGTTGTGTGTAATTGATATAAAATAAGTCATCTTTTGGGGTGAACTAGTCCTTTAACAAGTCTTCACGTTGTGTGTAATTGATATAAAATAAGTCATCTTTTGGGGTGAACTAGTCCTTTAACAAGTCTTCATGTTGTGTGTAATTGATATAAAATAAGTCGTCTTTTGGGGTGAACTAGTCCTTTAACAAGTCTTCATGTTGTGTGTAATTGATATAAAATAAGTCATCTTTTGGGGTGAACTAGTCCTTTAACAAGTCTTCATGTTGTGTGTAATTGATATAAAATAAGTCATCTTTTGGGGTGAACTAGTCCTTTAACAAGTCTTCATGTTGTGTGTAATTGATATAAAATAAGTCATCTTTTGGGGTGAACTAGTCCTTTAACAAGTCTTCACGTTGTGTGTAATTGATATAAAATAAGTCATCTTTTGGGGTGAACTAGTCCTTTAACAAGTCTTCATGTTGTGTGTAATTGATATAAAATAAGTCGTCTTTTGGGGTGAACTAGTCCTTTAACAAGTCTTCACGTTGTGTGTAATTGATATAAAATAAGTCGTCTTTTGGGGTGAACTAGTCCTTTAACAAGTCTTCATGTTGTGTGTAATTGATATAAAATAAGTCATCTTTTGGGGTGAACTAGTCCTTTAACAAGTCTTCATGTTGTGTGTAATTGATATAAAATAAGTCATCTTTTGGGGCGAACTGGTCCTTTAAACAAAAAAAGGAGAGACTCCGCCCACCTCTGCCGTGGGCCCAGCTGTGCTGCAGGCCGGTGACGGGGACACAGTAGCCGGTCTGAGGCCTGAGGGACAGGCGGGACAGACAGCCGGTCCAGTCCTCTACACCGCTGACGGGGCAGTCCTCCAGCGCCGTCACGATGTCCCCCACGGACATGCCCCTGGGCCCGTCCGCTGGAGACCCCTAGTGGCCAGAGAGAGGAACATGTGTCACTATGTGTCCCCTAGTAGAGACATGCCCCTGGGCCCGTCCGCTGGAGACCCCTAGTGGCCAGAGAGAGGAACATGTGTCACTATGTGTCCCCTAGTAGAGACATGCCCCTGGGCCCGTCCGCTGGAGACCCCTAGTGGCAGAGAGAGGTACATGTGTCCCCTACAACAGGGGTCTTCAACAGGGGGTCCGCCAAATCTATTTTTTTTTACCTTAACTCTTTGACTGCCAGAGTATTTTCATAAAGTACTGCCCAGTGCCAGCGATTTTCGTTTTTTCGTTATTTTGTGATTTAAATTCATTAAAAGTTAGTCTGCATAGAGTTTGTCTGCACACACCACAGACGGCCACCAGAGAGCAGCAGATCCACACGTTGATATACTCGCTCACTCCCCCTCCAAACGGGATCACATGACCATGGTCATATCCGGATGTAACGTCGTCTCAGATCTGCAATCGGCCGCAGAGAACGATGTGTTTACACGACGGAGACGACTGTTCGTCATCCAGACCAAAGAAAGTCTACTGTAGGAAAAAAAAAAAAAGATGGCAGCCAATGTGTTAATTATGCCGTGTGAAAAACCGCCCGTTTCCCTATTCTCGCCTAAAATGCCTAAAAAAGAAAAAAACGGAAACGGAATCTGCGTCATGAATCTGGATCCGGGTGAGTGTGAAAAAAAAAAAAAACAGTATCTGATGGTGGAAACTAAACAGAACGGCGCGATCACAGATTAAACAATGAAAACGCTATAAACGCGTCTAACGCGTCGATGGCGTGGGTGGATGAAGTAGTAATTGACGCGTTTTCGAGTCAATGGCGTTAAAAGAGTTAACCACTTGAACCCTAGCATCCCTTTTCTGAGGAGAACTTTAGCCAAAAAATAGCCGATCTACAAGCTCACAACGCCTCGCGCTGCGAGGCGTTGTGAGCTTGTAGATCGGCTATTTTTGGCAAAGAGGCTATAGGTGTAGAGGGAAAAAAAAGAGCAGACCAAGTATACAAAAAAAAGTTGAATCTGAAACACAATTTTATACAATATAGAGTAGGGGGGTCCCTGCTTCATCTCTCTCTCTCAGCTAGGGGGTCCTTGGCCTGAAAACGTTGAAGACCCCTGCCATACTAGACATGCCCATGGGTCCGTCTGCCGGAGACCCCCTAGTGGCAGAGAGAGGAACATGTGTCACTATGTAGTACCCTACGGCCTACGGACATGTCCGCTGGAGATGTATTTGGCTATTCAAAAACAGCAGATCTACAAGCTCATAGCGCCATGGGACCATGTATACACATTGCACCCAACACGTCCCACTGCTTTCTATAGAGACAACGGCCGGGGTTTCCCAAAGAGATGCTGCGTATAGGTAACCTGACGCTACCAGATCCAAACAGCTTGCTCCACACATTGTTTCACAGCTTATTTGGATCTGGGATCTCGGGAGCCAATTCGATGACGGGGCTGTTCCTTTTTTTCAAGATACTTGGTAGATGATTGGATGGGACCGTCTGTCTATCACCGTGTGGGCGTGCAAACACAACCAATCATATCGATGTGTCTACGTGACGTATGGTCGTCGCGACACCAGGAAGTCAACACCGTAGTTCAGTATTTCACCATAACAAGAACTCTCAAGAAGTTGCTAAAAAAAGTTATCATGGAGGTCGGAGATTTTTGCCGATTTTGTAACACGAATTTGCGCATAAAAGGTATTTTAACGGGTACAAGGAAGATATTTGATAAGCCTAAGCTTGCAAACGAAACAAGTATTAACGAACGCCTGATAGCGTTAGGTTTAACGCTGTTTAAAGACCCCTCCGTATCGTGTCGGATGTAGGTCATGTCTTCGCTTGCTTCAAAGAATGGAAGAAGATTTTTCCATTTTAAGGCGATGGGAAAAAGAGGACAAAGACAGAAGACCTCCAGAAACGGCTACCGCTACAGCAGAAACACCGACGTCACCTGAGGCATCCTGCCTGTGGTCACCAAACTCTCCTCTCAGCGTTAAAGCGTTTTACTCTTGAGTCTGAGTCAGTCAATAATATAGCCTTACAGTCTTTCAACATGTCCACGATACACTTTAGATAACGTATATCTCATTGTGCTATAAAGGTCTGTGCAATAACTGCTGCCAAGTAGTCAAAAATGTTGCAATAATTCACTGTTGCTGTTCATCAATGACTGGACCAAGTGCATCTTTATTTTTCTCATTACTTTCAAACACAGAAAATATGTATCTCAAATTTGCACTGTTTAACAAAGGGTACTTGAAAGCAGTGTTGGGATAGTTACTAAAACATAGTAATATGTTACTTATTACATATTACTTGTTTAAAAAGTAATGTAGTTACTTTACTTATTACTCCCTGCCAAAAGTACTTAGTTACTTATTACTTTAGTTACTTTTTTTTTCTCGCCCCCAGTAATTGCATCCTTTCTCCCCAAAAGTCTGACTTTGCATTTTCAACATTAGCAGTTGTTTTTTTTTTCTCTTTTCTGCAGCCTACATTGTAAAATCCTCATTGTACACTCATTTGAATTATATTAACACTAAGACTTTTACTGTGTATGAATTCATAACTTACAGACTAAATGAAAACCATTTGACGACTATGAATTGAATACTAAGGACCTCAATGGAAACAAGTATTTTAAATGTATTTAATGTATTTTGCCTAATGAAATATTCAAATTCAAACACCTGGGCTCAAACAGATAATGACTCATCATGAGACACAATCTTTGAACAACTTCTGTTGTTTATTAAAGCTCCAAACATAAACTAAACAAACATAAATAAATGATGCACTGCATAATTTGCAGCGGACAATAATGTTCTTCAAATCTTTTGTCCGGACAAAATCAAAATAATTGCCATATTTCCAAGTAGTAAATGAAACGCGCGGTTCCTCTGTGTCCTCCATGTTTGTTTACGTCTCGCAGTCTGTGTATGGGTCAATCCCATAGGGTGCATCCACACATGAGCGTATGCTGACGGCAAACGCTACGCTAGCCCCGTACACACCCATGTTAAGTTAGAAACCGGAAGTTCCGGTCCGGTTTTTCCTATAACATGGGTGTGTACGGGGCTAGCGTAGCGTAAGCGTAGCGTTTGCCGTCAGCATACGCTCATGTGTGGATGCACCCATAGAGTCAATCTACACATGTCCGTTCGCGTCCGTTCCGCGTCCGTTCCGTTCGCCGGAAGAGTGTGTGTGTGTGTATATATATATATACATGCCACAGTCAGTGACCTACGGCGCGTTTTCATCGGTTAACAAGTCGCTTATAATAAGCAGACATGGCAACACTGTTTGATCCGGTTTAAGGCCCGCCCTTCCGCAGCTGATAATTCACACAGACTAGTGCGCAACGTTTCCGTATCCGCTCTAGACCGGATCAGCAAGCAGCCTGCATAGGAACTCGATCCCAACCAGTCTTTATATCAATGGACCAAAAACAACACAGGATCAAATAAACACACTCAAACCCAGAGTACCACCGAGGCTTGTGAAAAAAAGTAATATATTACTTTTTGAAAAAAAGTAAAGGTAATATTATTACTCAAAACGTGAAAGTAATTAGTTACGTTACTAGTTACTGGGAAAAGGTAATAATATTACTTTAAGTTACATATTACTTTAGTTACTTCCCAACACTGCTTGAAAGGGATATGAGAGTGTACATATACCTATTGAATATAGGCTACGCATGTTTGTATTGTTTTTATAAACCTGTTATATATATTGTTGTGATTTTCCCCTACCTGAGTATGCGCAACTATAGCATTTAGTTGTTTTTTTTGTAAATAAATATTTTAATTTGCCTCACTTGTTCATGTTTACTTTCTAAAACAACATCATAACATGTTTGTACAGTATCAAAGTTGGATCCCATGTGTAAAATGGCAAACTGATCAATGCCTCTAGCCTAATGATTTGAAACAATCAATTTTAACATGGGGGGGGGAGAGCAGGGATTAGAGTCATCATGCATAGTGAAAAGGGTGACATACAGTACCAGGACAGATGTAAAACAATGATGTACTTATTTTGTGATAAAAGGTTATCAATATAAAAGTGATATATTTGCATACCTGGAAAAGAAACAACACCAGATTTTTTGCAGCGACAAACTTTTAATCACTTGCTTATGTTCAAATTACATACAAAACCATTTTAATCATGAGCATTCAGTCAACTAAATATTCCACAGCTTTAATTGACAACCAATGTGAGTCTTATAAGAGCCTTTAATGGCCAACTGCTTATTCGTCAGACGATTCTGAGCTGCTGTGCTGTGTTCCCATCTCAAAGTCCTCATCATCTTCATCAAAATACCCTGTGTAATCGATGTCTGGCTCAGTGAAGCTACCCTCTTGAGAAGAAGGCTCTACATCCTCAATGTCACCAAAGACTTCATTGATGATTAGCAGAATTTCTCTTGCATGTTTTTTTCTGAATACGGGAAGGTTTCTAAGAATGTAAGACAAGTCAAATATGTGTGTGCAGCGTTCTACTACTGCATCCATGAGCTCAGCACTGAAACCAGTACATGCTGACTTGCTAGTGTAGACATGTGCTGTGTCTTTTTCTAAACAACTCATATACTCCTCTAACATTTCCCGGATAAGAGATTTGTCCTCTTGTGTTACCACTCTACATTTCCCTTGCATGCCAGGGAAATTCAAGCCCATCCCAAGAGCTGTTGTTGCAACAACCACTCGGCAGCTCCCCTCTCCCTCTCCACTAAAGGAGGCCAAAACTCTGTCTTTGTACTTTGACAGTGTGTTGCTGTGGAAGATTCCTATAAGGTGGTTCTCAGCCTTCTGATCCTGGTCTCTGTTAACCCAAGCATCTTCTCCCAATTCTGCTTTAAGATAGGTGAACACTCTCCCAACTAACTTCAGTGTTCTGCAATATATTATGATGGGAGACATTGATAGACCCTTATCTTTGACCTCCTTTACTACCCAGTCCATACAGTTCAAGTTATCAGCAGGAACCCTGTTTGGGCTAACAGTCACGAGAGTTGCCTCCTCCATATTCAGCATCCTGGTCACACGGCCTCTGTTCTTGTTATCAGCAGATGCTGTCAACGCTAAAACAGGTAAACCTGAAAGACAATAAGTGCACATATATCAGCAAACAAGCATTAATGAAGAACTGTTGTAGGCTACACTTTCTATAGTGGTATAAAGGGGAAAGAATTAGGTTATTTATGTTATCGGGTAGCTTCAGGTAAAGACTGACATTTCCACATATCATACTGTATTTTCTTTACATGACAAATAACTACACTTGGACAGCTACACCCAGTCCCCTGGTTGAAAGAAAAAGAAATCCTACATTGAGTCTAGGTAGCAGCAATAGTAACGTGCATAGTTGCATTACAACAATACAGTTACAGTAAGATCTGTGTTTAACATTTGGTCTGTTTGTGTGTGTTAGCTTATTGTTTATAATATAATGTTTGACCTAAATAAAACATAAATGTTACAACACTTCGTCTTTGAACTACTGTAACCGTATTTAGAAACACGCTGCTCTGTTTTGTTTTACAGTTTAACATTACAGTGTATGTGTAGTGTAACAATTACACTATACAGCCATTTAACGGCGTTTAGCTTACCATTTGTATGCGACGTGAACTTCATCGACGACAATGCCCAGTAGGTTTTCACGATACACTTGTGAGGAAAGCATATCACGCCATTTATCTTCCAGTAACCACGTCTCCGGGCTACCAAAGACCAGCTGACATCGGCCGTCGAGGATGTCGGTGTGTGCTGCATTATCTACGAGTTGCCCAGCATAGAGTCCCAGATTCGTAGCCTCTTTGATTTGATCTGCTACGAGGGCAGTCAAAGGAGACGATCAATATAGGCTTCGGCTTCGTCCCCAGTTCTTTCGCTACCAGTGGAGCTAGTTGGTAAATTAAACTCTTGCCGAAGCCAGTCGGGAGGAGAGCAAAAACATCTTTTCCACGCAGAAAAGCCTTCAGTGCCATACTTTGCTCTTCTTTCAAAGAAGAAATATTGTCCAGTTGAGAAATAACTAATGTTATTGCAGCATCTATCGTCATATCGGTGTTGCTCATGGTAGCGGCCATGTTGACTAGTGAAGAAACTACAAAACAACAGTCGCTTCTATATGGCGTCACAGCCGCTTCCCACCCTTAGCTCACGCTGATTGGTCCGTACCGGGAGCGGTACGGCGTTAGCTCAACCCCTTGAGCGATCTCAGATGTAGCTGTCTTGAGGAACCTGGTTACTCAATACCGCCACCTCTGGCAGGGTCAGGTTAGCGTATAGGGACTTACGTGCGGTCCTTACGAAGGCTCTTACGTGCGGTTTCCCAAACGCCACACGTAGGAGCCTCCTCTCTCCACACAGGCCACGCAGTACCTTAGCACATTGGTTCTCAAAGTGGGGTCCGGGGACCCCCAGGGGTCCTTGAGGGAGTTCCAGGGGGTCCCCAGCTAAATGATAGATTAGGCACCAAATGGACCCTTATGGTTCTGTAACTCTGAGAGTGTACAAATGGAACCAAATGGACCCTTATGGGTCTGTAACTCTGAGAGTGTACAAATGGAACCAAATGGACCCTTATGGGTCTGTAACTCTGAGAGTGTACAAATGGAACCAAATGGACCCTTATGGGTCTGTAACTCTGAGAGTGTACAAATGGAACCAAATGGACCCTGACGGGTCCATTTGGTTCCATTTGTACACTCTCAGAGTTAAATTGACATAGATTTTACAATATAAATGTCGGTCCAAGTGATAGAAATGCCATTAAATGGGGGGTTGTAGCCTAATGCATGTCAAACTGGGGGTCCTTGAAATTAAAATGGTTGAGAATCACTGCTAGAGCCGTAAAAAATCTTCTCTTATGGGGGTCCCTGGCATATCTTTTGAAATGGGGGTCCGCGGGCTAATAAGTGTCAATTTGGGGGTCCTTGACATGAAAAAGTTTGAGAACCCCTGTCCTACACAGCTGGGACCCCGGCCTAAACTCTACCCTCATTAGTAGCAGCTGGTTGTGTGTTACGTGCTAAACTAATCTAAACTGGCTTCGGGAAACACCATCGTCGTAGGTTCACAAGCGCATAGCTCAGGTCTTAAGAGCACCTGGGGGGCTATTAACACCCTTTGTAGCAAAATAGATCTATAAAAAGACCACAGACACACACACGCAATTTATTATTTTTAAATATTTTATTGGTTTAAAAAGAAAAAATTTTATTATATATTTTTTAAACATTAATAAAAAAAATCACACCCTGTGTGAAGAGAGTGGTGCCTTTGATGAGCCCCCTATTGATGTTGTCATCAATGTTTGTTTATTGGACATATATACATATATACATATATACATATACACATATATATACATATATACATACATACATACATATATACATATATACATATATACATATATACATATATACATATATACATATATACATATATACATATATACATATATACATATATACATACATACATACATACATACATACATACATACACATACATAGATGATGTGTGGAAGATGGCGCCAGTGTGTTTGGCTGCTCGTCTCCTGCTCTCGCTTTGGTTTGTGTTTCTGCTGTGTCTAAGCCTTGGCACTGTTCAGATTAAGTCTCTGCTGGTGTATGATCGCCAATCTCTTCTGGATATCCGACAAAATGCCAGGATTATTGGCTCATTCTGCCACAATGAACAAAAAACCGAGCCGCCGCTCCTAACAGGAATCCCGACTCATCTGCTCTCGGTCGCGCCCCCGCCGCCGAGGAGGAAACGGCTCCGCCGCCGTGGAAAACGGAGTGGCAAGCTGGTAAAACTGAAAGCTTGTGTATGCTTTTCGTCTTTGCCCCACGTGAAACCTGGATTATCTCCCTCCGCCCTGCTGCAACGACTCCGGGTCCCCAGCGCGACCTGTCTCGCTCCTGTTGCTAGCCTGGAGGTGCTATTCCAGCCCGGCCGCCCCTGCGCTCCTCGGCTCTGGAGTCGCGGGGTGAACCCCCGCAATCTGCGGCCGCTGCCCCGCGATCTTAGCTCCTCCGGATTAAAGGCTCCAGCCCCTGTCAGGATTGGCCTGGTGAATGCCAGATCGCTGACACATAAAACATTTATCCTGAGGGATTTCTTCAGCTCCCGCGACCTGGATCTCCTCTGTGTGACAGAGACGTGGATGGCGGCGGGTGAGTGCAGTGCCCTCGTTGAACTGCTGCCGGCCGGCTGTTCCTATTTCAACTCCCCGCGGCCCTCGGGCAGGCTGGGTGGGGGAACAGCGGTCATCTATAAGGATGATATTAAATGCAAGCAATGCTCTGCTTCCTTTTCCAGCTTTGAAGTGACTGTGTTTGAGGTGGGTCGTATTGAGCCTGTTTTGTGCGCACTCATTTATCGACCGCCTAAATACAACAAGGATTTTGTGACTGATTTCTCCAATTTCCTGGCTGGAATATTGCCCAACTATGATCGAGTATTGATTCTCGGAGATCTGAATGTACACGTATGTTGCCCCGATAAACCGATGGTGAAGGACTTCCTAAACCTTATTGAATCGTTTAACATGGTGCAAAATGTGACGGGTCCTACTCATGAACGTGGCCATACATTAGATCTCGTGATATCATATGGGCTGCCTATTCTTAACCTAGAGATCTGTAATAATACTTTCTCTGATCATTGCCCCGTTCTGTTTGATGCTGTTCTCTCTTGTACTGAAAATAGATCTAGGGCTCCTGCTAGACTCTGTCGGACTCTTAACCCCCGCACTGCTAGTCGCTTTTCAGCTGCCTTTGAACAGCTGTGTGTCCCGTCTGCCTCGACTGTTCCCACAGAGGAACTGTGCTCTTGGTTTAACTTTTCGTGTGGGACCATAATGGACTCTGTGGCCCCATTGAAATCCAAGCAGCCCAGGGCAAAGCCTGAGCCCTGGTTCAATGACAGAACCCGTGCAGCTAGACAGGAGTGCCAAAAAGCAGAACGTAAATGGAAGAAGGACAAGCTGCAGGTTTCTTCTCAGATCGTAAAGGAATCCTGGCTCTCCTACCAGAACACTGTCAAAGAGGCAAAAAGAGAGCACTTAGCGAATATTATTGAGTCTAACCGTCTTAACCCACGTGTACTTTATCAAACCATTGACTCTGTTCTTAATATCGCTCAGCCTGTCTGTTTTGAATCATCAGACATATGTAATGACTTCCTGCACTTTTTCATTGACAAGGTGGTAAATACAAGGGCCCTCATCTCTGCTCCTGCCTCTGACCCCTCTGTTTGTGTCCCATGCCCCGCCGTGCTCAGCTCGTTCGAACCTGTAACACTGTCCTTTTTGGAGGATATAGTCAGCCACATAAAGGCCTCAGGTTCGCCTCACGACGTCATTCCGGCGCGCCTCTTTAAAGAGGTTTTCCCCAGCGTAGCTCACTTGGTCCTGAACATCATAAATAGCAGTCTCTCTTCTGGTCTTGTTCCCACGTGTTTTAAACATGCTGTAGTGCAACCACTGCTTAAGAAGCCAGGCCTCGACCCCACTGTGTTGGCCCATTTTCGGCCCATATCGAAATTGCCTTTTATCTCTAAGGTACTAGAAAAGGCTGTCTATGCCCAGCTACAGTCTTTTCTAGAGGAGCATAACATCCCTGAGGTCTTCCAATCTGGCTTTAAAACCCGGCATAGTACCGAGTCTGCACTAGTAAGGGTATTTAACGACATCCTCCGAGCAAATGATGCGGGCGACCATGTAATTCTTGTCCTGCTGGACTTGACGGCTGCGTTCGACACAGTGGACCACAACGTCCTGCTCTGGCGTCTGCAGCACCTTGTGGGTATCCACGGAACTGCGCTAGGGTGGTTCAGGTCCTACCTGACGGGCAGAACCATGTCTGTCAGCGCTGCTGGCTCTGAATCCGCCCCGGCGCCGTTGGCATATGGTGTTCCACAGGGCTCTATTTTAGCCCCAGTGCTCTTCTCTCTCTATCTCCTGCCGCTAGGGTCCATCCTCAGGAAACATGGCATTTTGTTCCATTTTTATGCCGATGACAGCCAGATCTATGTCCCCTTAAAAAAGAAAGATGCTGATCCGAAAGCTCTTCTCTCTTGCCTCGAGGACATTAAAGCCTGGATGGCCCTAAGCTTTCTAAGCTTCAATGAAAAGAAAACTGAGGTGGTGGTGTTTGCCCCAAATGGTTCTGGTAACCCCCCTCCCTTTGATCTAGGCCCCCTGGCACAGTTTGTGAAGCCAACAGTCTCCAACCTGGGTTTTAAAATGGACAATGACTTCAAGCTAGATCGCCAAATTAGTTCAGTGGTGAAGTCTAGCTTTTTTCATTTGAGACAGTTGGCAAAAGTAAAACCTTTTGTATCCACCCAGCACTTTGAGACAGTAATCCATGCCTTTATTACATCTCGGCTGGATTACTGTAACGCCCTCTACCTTGGAGCCAGTCAGGCTTCCCTTGCTCGGCTCCAGCTGATTCAGAACGCTGCTGCCCGATTGCTAACTGGCACACGTAGGAGAGAGCATATAACTCCCATCCTCGCCTCTCTCCACTGGCTGCCCGTGCACTTTAGAATCCAGTTCAAGGTTCTGCTTTTTACTTTTAAAGCCTTAAATGGTCTCGCCCCTCCATACCTCTCTGAGCTCCTCCCCCCCCGCACTCCTGCCCGCTCCCTCAGGTCAGCTGACCAGATGCTGCTGGAGGTCCCGTGGGCGAACCGGAAGCTTAGAGGGGACAGAGCTTTTTCAGTCGCTGCCCCCAAGCTCTGGAACGATCTTCCCCTGCAGATTAAGCAGGCCCCCTCTCTGGCCATTTTTAAATCCTCGCTTAAAACGCACTTTTATTCTTTGGCTTTTAACACAGCATGAGACCTCTTTTTCTGAACTAGCCCCCCTCCTTTTCTTGTTCTGTGTTTGTCTTTGTATTCTGTGTTTTTAATCTCTGTTTTTACATACTGTATTACCTATGCACTGTACAGCACTTTGTGGCAGCTGTGGTTGTTTTAAATGTGCTATATAAATAAAGTTGAGTTGAGTTGAGTTGAGTACATACATACATACATACATACATACATACATGCATGCATGCATGCATGCATGCATGCATGCATGCATGCATGCATGCATGCATGCATGCATGCATGCATGCATGCATGCATGCATACATACATACATGCATGCATGCATGCATGCATGCATGCATGCATGCATGCATGCATGCATGCATGCATGCATGCATGCATGCATGCATGCATGCATGCATGCATGCATGCATGCATGCATGCATGCATGCATGCATGCATGCATGCATGCATGCATGCATGCATGCATGCATGCATGCATGCATGCATACATACATACATACATACATACATACATACATACATACATACATACATACATACGGACGGACACACGGACAAAGTCAGATATAGGAGTGGTTGGCACCACTCAACAATATTTTAAAATAATAAATTACGTGTGTGTGTCTGTGGTCTTTTTATAGATCTATTTCACAACGCGGTTGCGTTGGGGCCCATGACGTTTGGGGCCCCTCCCCACCCAAAAAAAAAAAAAAAAAAGTGATATTAAAAAATAAATATTTAATTGAAAAATAAACCTGGGTGGGCCCTTAACATTGTAAGTGTTAAGTAGTCGTTACAAAGCCGTTGTTTATGTACCCGAAATCCATCACAAACCCGCGGAAAAAGTATCAGAAACCACTAATAACGGCAAAATTTTCGCGCGTTCGCGCAGTCCGGGCGCACATGCACGCGCGTGCCTACTATTGCCTCGTTACGCCACTGCCGAAGCAAGTTATCACGTAACGCACAACCAGCTGCTACTAATGAAGGTAGTGCGTCGCGTTGGGTTGCTAATGCGCAGCTGCGTGGAGGTCAGGGGTCACAGCTGCCTATAGGCTACGCACAACCTGAAATTGCTTTGGGGAAACCCGGCCAATGTGTGGCTGTGGGGGCAGAGCGCTTAGTCACTGAACCACAGTGTGGAACTTATTAAAATATCGTAAATTCAAAGTCAAATCTTTAATTTGTGGGAATGTCTCAACTACTATCATTGTTTTGCTCGGGGCCCTCCTCGTCTCTGAAGCCCTGTGGTGAACCCTGGAATGTGTATTATTACATACTTTAAACATTATTATTGTGTTGTTCAAAAAAGGGATAGTTCACCCAAAAAGAAAAAATTAGCTGATCATCACATTATTGTGTTAGGAATGAGACAAGAACTAAAACATATCCATAAATTCAAGTCTCCATTTAGTGACTAATCCATAGAAAAGATAAATAAAGCACTCACACACACACACGCACAGTCGCACACACACACACACACACACACACACACACACACACACACACACACACACACACACACACACACACACACACACACACACACACACACACACACGTTCAAGACTTTTCAAAAATAGCAGATCTACAAGCTCATAGCGCGGCACGAGTGCCGCGCTATGAGCTTGTAGATCTGCTATTTTTGAATAGCCAAAGTACACAGTACTGCATAGATATTCAACTGGCGGCCTCATTTTTTTAAATATATATATATATATATTAGGGGTGTGCCGATATATCGTCCCGCGATATATCGCGATACGTTTTCGCGACGATATGTATCGTTTTGGGAAAAAAAATATCGTTTTGAAAAAAAAAATGTTTTTTTTTTTTTTTTTAAACAATCAAAATAATCAGGCATGCAAACAGCCCCGAGGTGAAAAGGGTGACAACATGTTGTTTTTTTTCGGGTCAGGTGTCACACTATTGCCCTATTTGGATTCAAAACGGCTGAAAAGCTACAAGTTTGCATGTCTGAATAATGCAAAAACAGAATTATTTGTTTGCATTTCCTTTTTTTCTCCCCTATTTATTTTCATAATAAAAAAAGTGCGTATCGTATCGTATCGAAATCGTATCGAAGTTGTGAGCCAAATATCGTATCGTATCGTTTCGTGAAATTAGTGTATCGGCACACCCCTAATATATATATATATATATATATATATATATATATATATATATATATATATATTTATATATATATATATATTTAAAAAATATATATATATTTAAAAATATTTTTTTTCATGATTATTATTTATGTAAATATATGTTAGTTTTTATGTTATCAAAGTTAAAACAGTACAAATTATTTATCCTTCATTAGTTCTTGAAAGGCCATCTTTCATTGGAACTTAACTTAGAACCTTAAATAGAACCGAATTAGACCAAATTAGACCCGAAAAATTTCGGGTCTAATTCGAAAATTGTGCACGCACTGTGTGGCCGCCAACTCCACATTATTTTACAGTTGTGGCCCCCTGCCTAATCTAGTTGAATACCCCTGCAGTACTGGGTCAAGTGGTTACACAGATGCGTTCCCGGTTTGAAGGAGTTAAAAGCAAAGCTCAAGACCCACTTTTTTTACTGTATCGTTTTAATCTGCTTCCTTTGAATACTTTGTGATGTATTGTATGTATTTGATCTAAATGTTTTGTTCTCGTTTAATGTTGTTTGTGTTCATTTTCTTTTCCTTGCATTTAATCTTGTGTTGATATGATTATGTAAAGCACGTTGGGCTGCATGTGCAACAATACAGTTTATACGTTTATTATCATCACCGCTTCTGGATATGGACAACAATGCACTCTTAACCCATTGAGACCTGAAGCCGATTCTACATGTCTCCTAAATCCCAACAGTTTTCTGAAAAACGTATCTTTCTATATCAGTGGTGCTCAATCTTTTTCACGTCAAGGACCCGCAAAATGATATGCATTTGGCCGCGGACCCCCATCAAAATATGTCGTTCCAGGGACCCCCCAGAAGCAAAGATTTGAGTTAAAAATTTTCGCTTTGAAAATATATATATTTCAATGATTTGCACACATTTTCACGATTTTTCAAAAATAGCAGATCTACGAGCTTGTAGATCTGCTATTTTTGAATAGCCCAAAGTGTAAAATAATGCTTTTTAGCTCAAATCTAAAAATGACACAGTTCCAGGTCTTAATGGGTTAAATGAAACATGTCAGCCTATCCTTTTCCCCCACTTACATGCGAGTGACTTGTTTGAATTAAAAAGGACACATTCTTACATGGTGTGTATTCAGACTGTATTCAACGTGTGTAATACACATTCCAGGGTTCACCGCAGAGCGTCAGAGCCAAGGACGGCCCAAGCAACAAAAAGAAATGCAGACCCTCCTTAGTTGAGAACTTCCCTCAAATTAAAGATTTGACTTGAATTTACGATATTTAATATGTTCCATACTGTGGTTCAGTGATTAAGCGCTCTACACCCACAGCCACACATTGTCTCTATAGAAAGCAGTGAGACGTGTCACCAACATGTGGAACGTCTTTCCAGAAAACATCCTTACCCTCCTTCAAACCCGCCATGAAAGTAGCCTGGTAAACCCTCCCTCCGGAAATCTCATTTCCATTTGATTTCAGGAGTGAGTCTGGCCTGATCGCCCTTTCTGCAATATTGGCTGTGTACGCCGAACTGACGAGCCTATCAGCGTCGTCGCACATCGTTCTGTGATTGACAGCGACAGTTGGCCAATCAGGTGGCGAGTTCGAGTGAGCCCGAATGAAGCCGAGTGCAGCCTGACTGGGGCCGACAAAAGACGAACGGCAGCCATTGTTGTTCTGCGAGTGCATTCACTTCTTACTTTTGTTTTTAAAACGGTCTCAAACTTATTTTTTGAGGCATGGAATTTACTATTAACATATCGTTTTGATAGAATTGAGTTGTTTAACTTCATATATGTGGTCAATTAATCATGACAGAATTAATCATGACAGAGCCTATTTAAAAATATAAATTTAGAGAACCGGCAGGGGCGGGGAGTGACACACATATATCCCAATAAGGCAACCTATTTTGGGCATGGCCATCTCAAAAGTCCCGTTGCGTCACATAGTCTGGAGGTCGTCAAAATGAACTGCTGATTGGCTGAAGGGGAAAAACGATCATTGGCTGAAGGGGTTGTCAGTCAACGGTGAGATTTCTGGAGGGAGGGTTTACCAGGCTAGCCATGAAAGATGGGGCGGCAGTGGCTCAGGGGTAGAGTGGCCGGGTAGAGTGAACTGGAAAACCGCAAGGTTCCCAGTTCGATCCCGGGCTGGGGCGCTCCCCTAGAGTTAGTGTCGAAGTGTCCTTGAGCAAGATGCTGAACCCCTAATTGCTCCCGGTGAGCAGGTTGGTGCCTTGCATGGTTTCCTCCGCCATCGGTGTATGAATGTGTGTGTGAATGGGTTAATGGCACAATCAATGTAAAGCGCTTCGGATAGAAGCGCTATATAAATGCACCATTTACCATTTTTCTCTCACAGAATCTGGCAACACGAGGACAATTGGCTTCACGTGGTTCCGCATGAACGGCAGCTCATAAGGGACATTCAGTGCATGTTTGAGTGTCAGTACACTGCATAATGAGGATTAGTGGGAAAAACAAGAATGACCAAAGTCATAATAAAGCCGCATGCGGCAGGCTTTTTTGGCCCCAATCTTTTCATAGACCTGATTACTTGTTTTTTGGATTGCTTGTTTCTCTCGCCAAACCTGGCAACATTAGCGTCGCAGATTAACGCTCTAATGTTTTTTATATAAGTGGTGGCAACATTTTGTGACACCACACGGGTCTTCCCAACAATAGCTAAGATTGAAGTCAGTGTGAACATGGGCAAATAATAACTTAATAGCCAAACTAGGTCTAATGAAGCACGCTAGCATATAGCCTGTGCGTTGCCTTGTTGTGATTTATGTTCGTCCATGCTGGCCCCTAATATGGTCTGCTTCCGGGTGGATCAACCTAACTAACAATGAGGATCGTTCTGATTGGTTCCCTTCCCAACTAGTCCCTCAAAAAGAGTAATTCTGATTGGATCTCTTCTACATTCGTCCCGCCCTAACATTTTGGTCTCGTCTAATTCGTTGACTAACGTGTCCATTACATTTGCGTCTCCCCATTGGCTTAAAAGGGGGGAAGTGTGATGGACAGCCAGGACAGCCAATGACACTTAGGTGTCACTAAATGTCACTCGGGTGTCGGACTAAGACTAGTGCTGTTTATAGAGGCGCGCTAGCGCATGCGGCTAAAAAATAACTTTGGAGCTGCTAAAATAGGCGATTTTCATTTATACACATTACTCCATTAACCCAGGGGAAGGGGTCTCCACAGTGGACAACAGGGGCTTCTCTGGAAAAATTCAACGGCCCTTTGTATGTTGGTGAGAGATTAGCGACACATCAAAGCAAACACCTACAATGACTGGAATTCTCCTTTAAGACTGGGAACGTATCTGTGTCATTTTTTAGATTTCTTTGGCTATTAAAAAAAAATTGCATGTAGATCTACAAGCTCATAGCACGGCACAAAAATAGCAGATCTACAAGCTCATTGCACGGCACAGAGTGCCGTGCAATGAGCTTGTAGATCTGCTATTTTTGAAATCTGGGTAAATCTTTGAATAGGCCTATATATATTTTTAAAGCGAACATTTTAACTCAAATCTATGCTTCTGGGGGTTCTACCAATGTCTGAATCCCAACAGCTTTTTTGATAAAACTCTCAAAGGTGTAGTGAAATGAAAAATATGTTTTTCACACTTTTAGAGCATATCCGTGGTCATCATATGGGCATACCTAACAATAGATGCAAAAAAATGAAAAAAATCATTTTTGTGTATTTTTATATCTAAAGTCCCTAAAAAGCCAATCTTAATTACTTCCTGTAAAGGAAAACGTGCTGCGTGATGACATAACGCAGCCTTCATGAAAATAAATGAATCTTCATTACATGCACCTGTTTGATTCCCATAGCTGCACGTTCTTCAAACACAGCTGATTTTAATTACAGAGATACTCCGTTTTGAATCTCATTGAAGATGAGTGTATAACTCATTTTAAACTTCATCTGCACACTAAAATATGTATCTGAAAACATTATAGGTTAGAAATAAGCCAGGTAGTAGCAAACGTGCTTCACTGGCCGTCTCTCTCTCACTTGTAAACAAACACTAGCCGTGTTGCACACGGCTGAAGTGATTGAGATCCAACGTCCCATAGCTTGAAGGGATGGGACCTTCTGATTGGTTTAGAGTCGGTTGAACCGGCGTTTCAGACTGAACCTTCAAAATAAAATGACCGAAAATGTCACTGCAGTGCGTCTTTAAACTTCTTCCATGTCAAGGACAAAATGTGATGTATTTATTTGGCCGTGGAAATGTGCATAAGGCGTGTCTCCACGTTTGGATTTTTGTGTATGTTTTCCCGTAAATTAACCGTTAATTTAAATTAACTCATATACTGCCTAGGACGTAAAAAACATATTTTTTTCCAATTACCAAACCTGCCTAGGACATAAAAAAACGTAATTTTGCAAAATCATTTTTTAAAACAAGATCTCACCGTCGATCATCTCTCGAAGGGACACATTTCATTGTAGCACAACCCGGATACGGAAATACGTCGTATCAAAGATTTTCGCTCCCGCCCACTTCCTGTTTGGGTTCCGCTTTCAAACGTCTTTTTCTCGGCTTTGCGTTTCTCCGCCGCGGAACAGCTGTTTCGCGTCGCTCTTTTGAAACGGCTACTGCTGCAAAATGGAATGTCGGCGATTGAGTCTTCTCTGGGCCACTCACACACACAGCTACCCTGTGTGTCTACAAACAGTTGAACACGCGATCGTAAGGGATTTAACGAGGTCTGTGGCGAGGTGGGAAAAGAAAGTGAGTTTTCCGTTCAGATGGCCACGCATGGTGTTTAACCCATTGAGACCTGAAGCCGATTCTACATGTCTCCTAAATCTGTATTCAGTATTCTGAAAAACGTTTGTTTCTATATCAGTGGTGCTCAATCTTTTTCATGTCAAGGACCCCCACAATTATATGTATTTGGCTGCGGACCCCCATCAAAATATCTTGTTCCAGGGACCCCTCCGGAAGCAAAGATTTAAGATTAAGGATTGAGATTAAGATTGAGTTAAAAATGTTCGCTTTAAAAATCTATATATATTCAAAGATTTGCACACATTTTCACGATTTTTCAAAAATAGCCCAAAGTGTAAAATAATGCTTTTTAACTCAAATCTAAAAATGACACCAGGTTCCAGGTTATAACCCGTGGTAGCCATGAAAGTATTAGGCCCTGGAAGCGGATGATATAATTGAGTGATGCTGTGTTGTTGTAAAGATATGACACAGATAAAGCCGTGGTAGCCTATGGCGCTTGAAGCGGAACGTATAACTATACTGTCTCTTTAGATGAGGAGTTAGTTGCAACAAAATTATTATAAGGCCTGGTATGGGACAGGTTTAAATAGGCTCACAGAACTAACGCTGGCTTAATGAACCAGTGCTAGTTGTGTGAACAAAGGGGACAAAGGGCCTCAACTAACACAAACTGAAGGAAGTCATCTGTCCACGGAGGCGAAGGGAGATACACGGAGCCGGCGGCCTACACGACGCTAGGACTGAGGCAGTAATACCGTACGGGCCCGAGGAACCACCGGGAAGAGACTCGCTATCAGGTTGCTATGAACAAAGCCCCACAGTTCTGCGAAGACCGTGGAGGACAAAGAGACTGTAGATTGTGAAACGCTGCGTGCTAAGAATAAGGAGCTGAGGGAGAAGCTAGAAGCTAACCCCAGGTTATGTAGCTAGGCTACCGTTAAAAGTTTGATTAGCGTACCAATAAGGGGGTTTAGAAAGCTAACAGTCCTGAGAGCTACTCTTAGTGTCGCTAGCTCACAGTGCTAACAGATCTATTGTCTAGCATAAAGTGCTAGCTGCTAGCTAACTGCCACTGCCACTGTTGAGTGGTGGGGGAGTAAAAATTAGCATTGTCTTTGTTCACTTACAAGACAGTACTAAGCTAACCGCCAAATTCTAACACGCCTTGAGAGGAGAAGTAGTTAGGTTTGGTTAATAATCTAATCATAGATGCTTGCTTTAAGCTGATTAGACAACCTTTAACATAGTATTCATGGTTTAACTAGGCTTTATGAGAGACCAGCCACTGCAATATAGCTAAAAATTAGACTAAATGACAGTGATTAGGAGGGGATCTTATAATGGGGAGTTAAAGGCCATTGTTTACTGATAAGGGGTGGGGGAGGTTTTCTACCACTAGTGTAATACCATGTTCAACCAGACTTTATGATAGACTAAAACTGGAGCAACTAGATGGTTACGATAGCAGTGGATTAAGTCATCATTGTGGGTTAAATGCTATTATTTACTTTGGTAGAGCTAAATAAATCCTGCCAGTATTAATTAACAAAATAACTAAATGTGAATAGACCATTAACAGGCTTCTTGCATAGAATGCTACAGGGTGAGTGCTATTACAGGTTAAACACAGTGTTAATTAATTATTGTTGTTATTAGCTAAAGGCTGAACAACACTACTACGTGCTAAAAGAACTGACGATAGCTTTCACAGCCTATTGAATTAAGACTAACTAAAAAAGGCCTACCTAAAGTCCTGTAGATGCCAAGAAGGCCAGGTAAAAAAGGGGAATGGAAGTGTTAGCTGAGTTACTAGAGAGGTGTGAAGCAGCTCAAGCAGGTTTTAGGAGAAATGCAGAGTTTATTCTTTGTGGTCTACCAAGCGAAAGGCTGGCATGGGAGCTAAAAGCTGATTTAGATAGATTCCTGGAGGTTGTTACATTTTCTATCGCCATACTGGAAGTTGTCGGCATCGATTCATCTGTGATCTGCAGGATACAGGATGTCTGTTGCCTTGAGTATGACGAGACTATAGAGAGAATCAAGGAGGCAACTTTGACCAGATGGTCAAAGGCCGAAGTGAGTGAAGACCCCCCTGCTGTGAGGGAAAAGCGAGTGACTATCTCCACAGATAAGAGAGCAGCTGGAGGTTGGAATGTCACACCTGGGCCAGCAGTTCTCAGAGTCAACCCAGATGGCACCACTCCAGGGAGGAACGCAGGGTCCTGCCCGGGGGTCCCATTCTACGCTGCAGAGGGGGGTGAGAAAATTACTCCCACTGTACAAGCAGCCATCGCTGAGAAGAAAGTCCGTCCAGGGGGCCATCCGGAGGGAGTGGCATCAGAGGTCAAACCAGGCGTTGCTGTTCCTGCAGACGAAGCTGCGAACACAGAGACCCCACTCTACGCTGCAGAGGGAGGTGAGAAAGTTACTCCCACTGTGCAAGCGGCTGAACCAGAAGCTGCTACTGCTCCAGAAGACGACGCTGAGAAGGTTCCAGAGGGAGTCAACGTCGCAGAGGAGTCGGCGGCCGAGGAGGGAGTGCCATCGGAGGTCGAACCAGCTCCTGGAGACAAGGCCACGGGTGACGTGGCGGTCGAGGCAGAGGCGTCAATCGTGACAGTCACGGAGGAGGACCCACTCAACGCAGAGGGACACCATCCACCAGAGGCCGCAGGAGAGGCGCCGGCGAGGGCGTCAGAGGACGTCGTCGTGACAGCTGGAGGAGAGGAACCGTTGACGGCTGAGAAGGAGGTGCCATCAGACAGCGTTGCTGCTCCCGCAGACCAAGCTGCGGGCGCGGTGGAGCTGCCACTGGAGGTCGCGAGAGAAGCTGCAAGGGAGATGGTCGATGGAGCCGCGCAGGCGAGGGCGTCAGAGGACGTCGCCACCGAACCATTCAATGCAGAGGGGTGCCAGCCGCTGGAGGTCGCTACTGGAGAAGCTGCACCAGGAGAGGCACCGTCGGAGGTGTCAGCCACGACAGCTGCCATGGAGGACCGTCCAGAGGGCGCCGCTATGACGAACGTCGACACCAGCCCACCCAAGATGGAGGGGAAGCACACCACTACGCCAGGGCGGAGAGCCATGGCCAGCCAGCTGGGTGGTCCTACGGAGCCTCGGGGTAACCAAGGTGGCGGGCTACCTGCTGAAAGCGGTGTTTCCTCTGAGCCTCCAGTTCACAACGGTGGCAGGAGGCAAACCTTGGTTTGCAGACCAGTCAAGGTAAAATTATGCGGTGGCAGGCTACCAGCTGAAAGCGGTGTTTCCTCTGAGCCTCCAGTTCACAACGGTGGCAGGAGGCAAACCTTGGTTTGCAGGCCAGTCGAGGTAAAATTATGCGAATGTGCGAACTGCAAATCTCCTGACCTCTTGAAAAAATGCGAGTGTGAAATATGCAAGCCTCCTGACCTCTTCGCTCCAGTCCGGTGGGTCATGAGGAAATTGCGGAGAGAAAAGAGAGGCAGGGTGCTACGTCAGGTCGCTTCAGTTCTTACCGCCAGGATCCAGGCAGAGAGAATGCTTCGTCCTGGTGGGGCTGGAATAATTAGAAAAAAGAAGGTGAAGATAAAAGATGAGCCTTCCTCACCCTCTGCGGAGGGGGCAACCAGCTCTTTCTTGGCAACAGCTGAGAAGAGGCCCCAGGAGGGAGCTGCTAAAACAAAAGCAGTCCCACTGGCGGCTGGTGGTGCCAGCAGCGTGACACTGGCGAACAAACTGACACTTGCGCTGCCACCCTCAGAGTAAGGGGGCAGTGCGGACGAGAAGCGAAAAGATGCCAGCGCGGTGTCTAAAAAATCGAAATGTCTTATTTGAGCGACTGTTTACATAGGAATTTCGAAATATATTTTGTAAATGAATGTATCATTTCTAGGTTTGCAATATACCACAGAAAAAAACTTAACGCATAATGAAATGTATTAAGCTACTTGTAACTTCCGAAACTATGCCACTAAGTTCAAAATGCAACATAAGTTGGGAGGTTCTTCCGCACAACAACAATTATTCTGTACTGATGTTTGACTCATGGTATGAGCAATCAGACCTGTTTGAATTCTTATTTGTTGATTGTCTAAAAAGCATTTTTGTATGTGTGCTTGAAGTTTAAGTTACGGCTTCTTAAGGTGAAATTGTAGATCAACTATTTTAATAATCTTTTAACCCTTTTGCCCAAATTGCAATGTCAGTTACCATGGCAAAATGCCCTAAAATAGGACATTGACTTAGTGGGAGGAGGGAAAAAAGACAAGACACGTGGGTGTCAAACAAATGGGCCTTGGAGGGTTCATGCCTGAATATAGATAATAACTACAATTAAAGTTAATTTGTCCTGGGATTTAGGAAAAATCTCAGGGATAAACTAGTGGAAAAGAATTGTTGCTAAATTAAATTGGTCTTGATTTACTATGAAGTAAAGTCAATTTGAGATCAAATATTAGCCACAATGTCCAAAAAGTATTTCAAACAAATTGAGAACATTAAGTTGAACTGTTAATTGTTTCAAAATATGGGTTTGGAGCCACTGAGAGACAATGTATGTTGACAATGTAACCTGTATGAGTATGGGATCAAAGCAGTTTACAGAGAGCCATACTAAATAATTGTTTTACCGAGCCGTTATCTAAAGAGCCAAAAAGCTCACGAGGAATGTTTTGTGTGTGTCCTGGATCCTAGATCAGACACACAGGTGGCAGGTGTGGAATAATCTATGATTATGAAAGATAATCGTGGATTATTATTAATGATATAGTAATGTACTTTGTCATCTGTCCTGTGGGAGAATACATGTCCCTTTAAGTTGAGTCTAGCAGGCCAGATTAGACCCCCTGGTGAGGTAGCTGCTTCAAAGGGCCCCTCGCATACCAAGCGGGGGAAGGTTGTGAGATAAGAGCCTTTGGTTGACTGAGCAGGGCCAGAGCTAGCCAGCCTTTGTGTGATAAGAAGCAGTACATGACCAAGCGCAAAGCCTTGTGGGTAACCAGAACTTCCTGTTGCTTAAAGATCTGCCCTAAAGGCGGACCTTATGTGTGGAGTTGATATAATAGGCTGCCTGAGCACAGGATTTTAGATTCGGAAGGAACAGTGCCGTGGGTTACCTGAAATATGGGTTTTAAGTAACTTACCGAGATCCTACAAGAGAGTGAGAGACCAATAGTGAGTAACATTGTAATTTTGTACTTGTGATGTGTACGTCTGATGTGAAGTCATATCCTTAATACTCTGTGTGTTATGTGCTTATTCTCTCTCTCAGGTTTTATTACCTAACCACTAACTACCGGTGCCTAAAGTGCTAACCGTTGCTAACTGGTAACTAAGTTTTAGACTAGATTATGTTTGTAATGTTTGTATAGTAAATAAAAAACCATCAAAGACACCAGGTATGAGTAATGTGCTTACAACTCTCTCCACTCTTCTTGAACCCTTTCAATGGGTCTAGCGATTGTAGCTTAGCTGCATCAAACGCAGAAAGTGCGATTTGCTACAAAATTGAACAAGGTCTCAATGGGTTAACGCTGGGCTGGAGGAGAAGGACTCCGCCCCGACCGTAATGTTTGTTGTCTGAGCACCTTGCACGACTCGCCTGTGTGTTTAGAAACGACTGGACTTGCGATCATAATGAGAAAAAAAAATGTGTGAATTTTTAAACAATTTTATAAAAAAAAAACACTAAGTCGCTGGCAGTGGGCAAACACAGCCAGAAATAAGTCTGGCAGGGAATGAGTTAAACTAGCCTTTAATATATTCGGAGAAAAGAAAGAAACGATCTACAAGCTCACAACGAAACACATTTGTGACGTTGAGTGCTAATTGAAGACGGTTAGAACAGAAGGGCCCTCTGACTGTGACCCAACAGTTTCATGGTGGGCATTAGATCTATTTAGCCACTGCCTTTTCATCTTATTACAGACCCTCAATTCAAATAAAGTCAATAGTTTAATATGTATATAATTATGAAAAAAGTAATGCACATCAAACAATAATAAAAACATTATTTATGATTAACATACTGATGATTACACTTGACTTGATATTTTCATAATAAATCATTTAAATTTCAGTTCCTTAACCCATTAAGACCTGGAACTTTGTCATTTTTAGATTTGAGCTAAAAAAAAGCATTATTTTACACTTTGGGCTATTCGAAAATAGCAGATATGCAAGCTCATAGCGCAGCACCGAGTGCAGCGCTATGAGCTTGTAGATCTGCTATTTTTGAAAAATCGTGAAAATGTGTGCAAATCTTTGAATATATATATTTTTAAAGCGAACATTTTAAACTCAAATCTTTGCTTCTGGGGGGTCCCTGGAACAAAATATTTTGATGGGGGTCCGCGGCCAAATACATATAATTTTGGGGGTCCTTGACATGAAAAAGATTGAGCACCACTGATACAGAAACATACGTTTTTCAGAAAACTGTTGGGATTTAGGAGACATGTAGAATCGGCTTCAGGTCTTAATGGGTTAATTCATTTATTTTTCTCAGTTCTCTGTCTGCTGTAGATGTCTAGTCACATGACGTGTGGTTGGTCTGAAAGTGTCTTTCTATATTCTATTTCTTCACCATCATGTGCATGTCTCACTGATGAGACACATACTTACAGTAGAATAATGATGAGAGAGCTCTATCCAGTTCCATGTATGATACACAAATACAGTTCCATGTATGATACACAAATACATGTGGCTGACACTTAAGTTCCTTTTTCTCAGCTCTGTGTGTCTGGTGGAAAGGTCTGGTCACATGATTTATGGTTTGTCACAAAGTGTCTTTTTTCCAAGTTCCCTTTCTTCACTATCACTGCATAGTTGTTGCAATTCATTTTCCCATCAAATATAATGTGTTGTATGTTAACGTTTTTTGTCTCATGGCGTCTGTTCCCAAAATCATTCAACTGATGTCTCGTCTCATTAGATGTGGTTGAAAAATATCAGTAGCTTAACACATGGGGTGCCAGGTTTTTTTAAAAACAGAGTAGAGTGCCAGGATTTTTAACCATTTTTTAGGAGCCGAGATACAGGCTTTTGAAGTCATAAGTAAACCAGAAAGTGGATTGGAGTCAAAATCTTCGGAAAATGATATCTCCTGGTGCTTAGAAGGTAAAAGAAAAAATGTTTTTGGAAAAAAAAAAAATTGAATTTTATTTATTTTTTTCAAAAACCGTATATATACGGTTTTGGCACCCAATGTGTTAACTCATTCACTGCCAGAACTTTTTTTTTTTTTTTGCGTTTGCCCACTGCCAAAGATTTTTCATTGAAAAAAAGAAAAGTACTCAGGAGCCGAGATACAATAACGAAAAAAACACCACCTGGACGTATCATCAGTGTTGTAGCCTGGGGTCATAGGATGTTTCGGATCTCGCAACATACACCCCGCGGACCCCCATTTCAAAAGATATGCCAGGGACCCCCATAAGAGAAGACTTTTTTACGGCTCTAGCAGTGATTCTCAACCATTTTAATTTCAAGGACCCCCAGTTTGACATGCATTAGAGGCTACGGACCCCCATTTAATGGCATTTCTATCACTTGGACCGCAATTTATATTGTAAAATCTATGTCAATTTAACTCTGAGAGTGTAAAATGGAACCAAATGGACCCGTTAGGGTCCATTTGGTGCCTAATCTATCATTTAGCTGGGGACCCCCTGGAACTCCCTAAAGGACCCCTGGGGGTCCCCGGACCCCACTTTGAGAACCAATGCCATAGACCCTGTGATTTTATGAGTACACACACACACACACACACACACACACACACACACACACACACACACACACACACACACACACACACACACACACACACACACACACACACACACACACAGACACTGACCTCAGTGACCTCAGTGACCAGCGCTCCAGCGCCGGTATAGTAGACAGGAAACAGGAAGACGGGCAACAGGAACAGGAACCCCAGCGCTGCCACACACAGGACAAAGTTGTGCCACACTCCTAGAGACACACACACACACACACACACACACACACACACACACACACACACACACACACACACACACACACACACACACACACACACACACACAGTATTACTGTACTTGTGAGGACATCAGCATTGTAAGACAATTGATTTTATGAACGCAATTATTTTGTATTGCCAACACGTCCCTGCTGCAACACAATGTGAGCTTGTAGATCGGCTATTTTTTAGGTCGCACGACACCAGCGCACAACTATGTATAAATCAGGCATTGTTTCTAAAACAAATATTGTTGTGCAAATCAAATAAATCATACATTAACTCTTATGCCTAAACCTAATTAAAAATGTTTCACTTTTTTCCAAAATTGTTTGTTTAAAGTAGCAGCTACAAGCTCTGCTATTTTCAAATGTCCGATGCAAATATAAGTCATGCATAAGTTTAAGGTGCGCACGTGGCCCGTATTATAGTCGCTTCTTTTTGGGCTTGTTTTCATAAGACCTGGTTTGCTTATTTATCTCGCAGAATCTGGCAACGCTGCTCGAAAGGAGGACAGCTAGACAGAGAGAGATGAACGCTGCATGTCATTATGTATTCAAATGGTACATATTCATTACTAATCATCAGTGGTGTAAAGTAACTAAGTACATTTACTCAAGTACTGTACTTAAGTTCACTTTTGAGGATTTCTTACTTTACTGGAGTATTTCCCATTTTGAGTACTTTTACTTCTACTCCACTACATCTCAGAGGCAAATATTGTACTTTTACTCCACTACAATTATTTGAAAACTTTAGTTACTAGTTACTTTGCAATTATCAATTATTAAATTATAAAACATACACCACTTTAGCCCTATTTTATATATAGGCTATTTGAAAATAGCGATGCGACGCGTTGTGAGCTTGTAGATCTGCTATTTTCAAACATTTTAGTACTTCTACTTTTGTTACTTTAAGTACATTTTGATACCAATATTTTGTACTTTTACTCAAGTATTTTTTTTATTCCGGACTATTACTTGTAACGGAGTACTTCTATATTGCAGTATTGATACTTTTACTTAAGTAAAAAATGTGAGTACTTGTTCCACCACTGCTAATCATTCATTGGAGTCGAGTTAAATTGCATGTTGCATGTTGAAAACCAATCCTACATTATAAAATAAAAAAATAAAAAAACTGTTAGCTTGTAGATCAGCTATTTCCAGGTATTTTTAAAACATTTTGAAAGTAGAGAATAACTTCTTTGTAATAAAAAAAGGGCAGATAGCACAAATAACTGAAGTACATGAAACACAAATATTCATAATGTTCAAACGAACACAATTAAATCTTTAATCGCAATTATTTCTATGACAAGCAAAGGTCAACTTGAACGTTGTCATGGTGACTGACAGCCCTGAACATCCTCCCAGGGCAGACACACACAGACTGGGTACTGGCTGGGGTCTGCGCTGCCCCCTAGTGGCTGTCACTTCAAACAGCAAGCAGAAGGGCTATTTGAGTTCATCCAATGATCCAAATGTTTGTTGTTTTTCTCTCATTTTAAAGCTTCTCTCTCTCTCTCTCTCTCTCTCTCTCTCTCTCTCTCTCTCTCTCTCTCTCTCTCTCTCTCTCTCTCTCTCTCTCTCTCTCTCTCTCTCTCTCTCTCTCTCTCTCTCTCTCTCTCTCTCTCTCTCTCTCTCTCTCTCTCTCTCTCTCTCTCTCTCTCTCTCTCTCTCTCTCTCTCTCTCTCTCTCTCTCTCTCTCTCTCTCTCTCTCTCTCTCTCTCTCTCTCTTAATGTTAATGTTGTTAAAGAACTAGACCACTCTGGTATGATGGAACTCCAAAAGGTGGACTAGAAATGTAAAATAATTGCTCCATTGATTAGAAATTGATGATTCTAAACATGCTCCTCATTGACTTACATTGTACGCTGAAACAGCTCTTAAAGTCACTCTTTTAGCACGTAAACGAACACAAACAAAGCTGATTCAGACAATATAGAACCTCACCAAAACCAGAACTGTTTGTTTTTTAAAATACAAATATTAACTTATTGTTGATTTTACTATTTGAAGATCTGGATCCACGGATCCAGTCCGGGTTTTCTTCTTAATAAAAATAGCAACATTTTCGTTTTTTTTTGTTTTTTGTCACAGCTGTGTAAGACCACTTAGTGAAACGCGATCGAGAAAGGTCACACCTGTATCCCGAGAGAAGACAGACTATGCACCCACTGCGCACAAAATGAAGTGGAAACCCGAGCTACACTTCCTAACCGTCTGTCCATTGTACCAAGACACCAGAGACACATACTTCCCACAGATTACAACCACACACACACACGGAGATTTTGAAAATATGACCAACGACAAAAAACACCCATATCTGCTGGGCGAAGTACAACAATGTGCAAACACAGCAGCAAGATGTGTGAGTTGCTGTGATAGGAGAAGGATATCAAACGGAACACAACCACCCTAAAGACTAATCATTGTGTATATTCCTGCACCCAGTGATCTTGGTACATAGAAATTGATCTATTGAAGATTCTGATTTAGCATATATAAATTATAGTCAAGTGATTACAAGTTCAATTATAAAGGAATTGTTATAAGCATGGTTATTAGCATTATATATTATATTCTGTTGAAGCTTTCAGGAGGTTTCTTTTCATAGCAAAAAGGAATAAATGCATTATTACTGGGTGGTACTGTGACATTTGTAAAAACATGGCTGTAAGTGATAAACTGGGAATGTTACACAAATGTTTGTAAAGGTGAAATGAAATAATAATCCTGGTCCACTAGGGCAGTGGTTCCCAAACTGGGGGTCTCACTCAACAGTAAACAAACCAACATACAGTATAAGTGTACAGGGTATCTGCACCTTTCTAAAGTTACAATTTAATGACTCTTAAGACCTTTTTAATAGCAAATTGGCCAAATTCTCAAATATTACAGTGGAGAAATGGCCCATAGTATGGGCCTGGAGAGGATGTGCAAGTCAGCACAGAGCTATCACAACATTTAGTGTCTATTGTCTTGGGTAGGGGTGGTAAAGGAGTGTGGCCGGATAGGGTTCAGATTTGCTTGTCACAGACATCTTATTCCTGAGATTGTAGTAGTTGTGTGGGGTTTTAGTGTAAAATTAATTTCACATGTCTTTTATTTTGTGATTGGTACTGCTGGCAATAACCTTGAACTTTGATCTTTTTTTCTGGATCATTTTAACTTTAAAAATTGATTTGAGGGCAGAGGACGCTCTGAGCCATAATGATAAGTCACTGGGGGGAATATTAATGGTCAGCCACCAACCAGACACCGACTCTCCTGTGAGCCAGTCAGACATAGGGACACCCCTGTCTGCCTGACACACAGTCATGCGCCACGTGGAGGTCTTACAACCACAACTATGGGGGTGGGGGGGTCCCTCCTCACTAACTATGCCCACTCACGAGTGCCCATCTCGGGCATAGGAGCCAGCATGGAGGTCCACTTGGGACCAGTGGGACTATCCAGTGAGCCAGGCGACATAGGGATACTCCTCTCAGCCTAACGCATAAGCTTCATTTCTGCCTCCTCCTCACTCTGTCCTCCAGCGTGAGGTGAGCGCAGGCTCCCTAAGCCACTTGGAGTGAAATCTGGCAAGATACAAGTGTATCTTTCATGTATCGTTTGGGGAACTGTCTTTGTTGAAATGCGTGGTGGCATATCATTTCTCCTCCTCCACATGACAACCCTTCTGAGCTCTGGAATAGTCCAGCAATCCAACTGTGTGACACGTCATAATTGCTGTCAATTCAAAATGACGCTCCTTGCCTCCTCGCTCGGAGGCAGGGCTTAGGCGGGAGTGGAGGACTTGAGGATGGACACTTGAAAATTGGAATTTGGCTATCGCGATGCACAACGTGCATCAGTATCGTTCTCTTTAGCCGCCTATGAGCACTCGTCCTGAGCTCCCAAGTGCCCCACTATAGCTTTAATGGGACATGTCTGAGCCAACTGTTGAAGGTTTTGCATCTCGGACATGGGGGAGAGGAGAAGCTCAGGGTCTCCTTGGCTCCTATAACTTTGCTCTTCTGTGCTCCAAGTGCCCAGGGAGCAATCCAGTGACCCCCACTCCCCATACTCCCCTGTACCCACCTGAGGGGAACCCTAGGCCCACTAAACTCTACACCAGACCACATTTTACCTAATCACACAACCCCACCCCCATACTCCCCTCCAGAGAGGGGAAGTAACGAAGTACAAGTACTTCGTTACTGTAACGAAGTACTTTTTTCGAGTATCTGTACTTTACTGAGTACTTATTTTTATGACTACTTTTTACTTTTATCCGTTACATTTTAACACAAGTACTAGTACTTTCTACTGAGTACTTTTTCAAAATAGGCTCGAAGTACAAGTACTTTAGTTTTAATGCTAAATATTAATGTTGCGTGGCAGATCAAAATTAAAAGAAGCGCTCATCCATGCAGTCGCGACGCTCGCAGGGTAGAACGTCAGTTGCTCTGGCCAGAGTGAGTCACACACACCGGTGTGTAACATAGGCCTACTGCAAATGTCTACTTCCTGTAACTAGACTAAAAAATAAAGCTAGTGTTGACTAATCATATTACCAGATGCTCTTATTTTGAAATCGTTTTTAGAGGAAGTGTGTTGTTTTGCTGCCACCATGACGCTGATCTGTAAGACTCCGGGGGGAAAATGTAAACATGAACTCACGTGGATTATAAACGCAGATTTGGGCCAAACGTCATATTAACAATATGAAACCATGCTCCTGTGACTTAAACACGTTGGAAGTGCGTTCTTTTTGAACCTCCGAAGCATTAGGTGAGTGGTTATTAATTATATCATGATGCTGGCTAAAAGTAGTTCTACTCTGTGTGTTTAATTAAGACAAAAGTCTGCACAACTGTAGCTTTGGTTTTAAAAAAAAGTCTACATGGTCTTCAGGTGCACACCTTTTTGGTAATTTCTGGCTTTGCAAAGCCATAGCTTGTTAGCTGTGTGAGTGTGTGTGTGTGTGTGTGTGTGTGTGTGTGTGTGTGTGTGTGTGTGTGTGTGTGTGTGTGTGTGTGTGTGTGTGTGTGTGTGTGTGTGTGTGTGCCTGCGTGCGTGTGTTTACTTTGAAGTAGCCAGTATTGTATTGGCTATTTTGTTCAAACTGTAAAAAAAGAAAAAAGATGGGGGGAATGGTCTAAAGCAGGGGTCTTCAACGTTTTTCAGGCCAAGGACCCCTTAGCAGAGAGAGAGATGAAGGAGGGAGTGAGGACCCCCCTAGCTGAGAGAGAGAGATAGATGAAGCAGGGACCCCTTAGCTGAGAAAGAGATGAAGCAGGGACCCCCCTAGCTGAGAGAGAGATGAAGCAGGGACCCCTTACCTGAGAGAGATGAAGCAGGGACCCCTTAGCTGAGAGAGATGAAGCAGGGACCCCCACTACATATTGTATAAAATTGTGTTCCAGATTAAACATTTTCATAGATGTCATAGATTGCTTAGGCTGTCATCAGTGTTGTGTAAATTGAAGAGCTGGTGCCATGTTTTTGCACTTTTTCTGTTTTTCATGTGTCTATGAGGTTGATAGAACTTCATTAAGCCCCCCCGGTGGTGGTTTTATGGTGTTTTATGTCTTCTCTGATTATTTGGAGTTTCTTCCTGGGGGCTGAAATCTTGAGGGTCAAACGCATAGACATATAAAGGTAGACGCCTCCTCTGGCTCTAAAGCGTGTGTATGGCGGACGCACTTCCGCTTCTGGGGGGCAGCTGGAAATTTCCGGGTATGTCACAGAAGGGGGCGTTCAGTAGGCCAATGAGAGGCAGGTGGGGGCGGGACAACTAGATTCTGACAAGTCCTGGAAAAGACGCGCTGTGATTGGCCAGTAGTCAACGCGCTGTGATTGGCCAGTGCCCGTGCCCCCCGGAAATATGGCGGCCACCATACCAAGCACGTCGCTCCAATGCACTGCAGAGTCCAATGAGGTATCTAGGTTTCTATATCTGTGGTCAAACGTGCCAATAGAGAAACAGCCCTTTAGTGACATCACAGAGCCCCCAAAAAACATACCCTCCCCCTCATTATCATAACACAACAGGTGTGGGCATGAGGAGGAGGAGGGACTAGGACAGGTGGGTGGTGCTAAGGTGGTGGAGGAGGTGCTAAGGTGAGAACCAGGCATACTTAATGAACTGGAGGCGTGTCCACATAAAAACATTTTTTTTAAACAATTTCTGTACACTTTTTTTTTTGAAAAAAATCCTTACATAATAATAATACCTTATGATCAGGTTTTAGGGATGAAAAATATCATGGCACTCCATCTTTAATGTTTTTTTATTAATTTCAGACATTTAACCACTTAAAACCTTCAATAGTCTACTTATTAGTACTTGATTTGCTCCTTTTCCCCCCTACACCAAACCTCTTTGCCGAAAATAGCCGATATACAAGCTCACTACGCCTTGCAGCGTGAGGCGTTGTGAGCTTATAGACCCTAGACCCTAGGGGTCCCGGACCCCCTGTTGAAGACCCCTGGTCTAAAGTAAAGTCTATATGATTAGAACATGCATAAACATTCGACAATTTAGCTGAATAGGATGGGGTAGGACTACGCTACTGTATTTTAACATCAGTCATAATGGTGGTAGCCTACTTGGAGAAGCAAATATTTTCTCAGGTGGTACTCAGTGTAAAAAGGTTGAGAACCACTTATTGATTTCAAAAGTTGGGTCGACTACTTGTATGATTCGTCACATCACAGTTTGGAAACCAATCCTGGGCCAGTTTTAAGACGTGTGTTTGGTGGGGATCTTTTAAGTTTAATAGCCTTGGGGTACAATTGGCTTTGCACAGAAATATCCGGTAAAAATACTTTTACTTTTACTCATAAAGTACATTTCAGAGCCTGTACTTTTTTACTTTTACTCAAGTAATTATTTGAATGAGTACTTTTACTTTTACCAAAGTAGTTTTTTACACAAGTAATTGTACTTCTACTCGAGTACAGAATGTCAGTACTTTTCCCATCTCTGCTCCCCTCTGCCTAGGCACCCAGTAGAGAAATGGGTTCTGGCAGCTCTGCACTAACCTCCGTAGCCACCCCTCTTTACACACTCACACTGATTGCCTTCCTAATGTGTTAAAAAAGTTTTTTCAAAATCTTGTGTCTGTAAGATGACAGTTTGATTCACATTTGATCCACAGAGCTATCCAAAATGTTTCAATATTGCAAGCAATACTATATCAACTGACAATATTCTCTTTCTCTGCCACCTTCTGAATGACAATTGTTGTGACTATTGTTTTGTTGTGTTTTGAGGATATCTTGAAGCCTTGTTCCTGTAAAACAAATATAACTAGTTGAAACGGGTGAACATTTCAGAGGGTTTTAATAGTCAAAAACTAAATATTGGATTTCACAATTATCTAAATGTATCTCTGCAATTTGGACAAGTCCTGTGGATTTCTATGCCCCCAAAACATAGGGTTAGACACAAAAAGTACTTGTTAGGGATGTCCGATTTTATCGGCCTCCCGATATTATCGGCCGATATTAGCATAAAAATTGATATCGGGAAAATATCGGTATCGGTTTTGAAAAAAAAAAAAAAAAATTTTTTTTTTTTTTTTTTTTTTTTTGCTTTATAAATAAGTTACAGGAGTTCTTACTGTATATGGTGTGTGTGATATGAAATTGAGCTTACCCTAATCACAATAATCCCCGCATATATCGGTATCAGGTTGATATCGGTATCGGTAATTAAGAGTTGGACAATATCGGTATATCGGTTATCGGTTAAAAAAGCCAATATCGGACAACCCTAGTACTTGTCTAGGATAAATAATGAAGGAGTTAGGTTATTTTAAAGATTTTTGGCCATTTTGGACGCCATCTTGAAAATACCACCTTTCCAGTGATCAAACTTTGGTAAACGTTGAGTATGTTATTAAGGACACCTTATACTGCAAAAAACTGTTGAAAAACGTTTTGTTGCAATTTGTTTTGGGTAAGGTGCTTTTTTTTCATAACTGCACCCGCCTATTATGCACCACACTGGACGAATTTCAGGTGTACCGATCATACCTGCACCAACAACAGCCAACACACCCCAGTGCACGCAATGGGACAAGAAGCCGATCAGACTGCTTTGCTTGGCCCAGTGGATGGGAAAATTTAGATTTAAAAAACTCTCTGATAGAAAAAACACAGCTGTGTGCAGAACTATTTTTTGTTGCTTAAACTTATGTATTCACTCATTGATTCACTCATATACCAAAATCTGTTTTAACCCATTGAGACCTGAAGCCGATTCTACATGTCTCCTAAATCTCAACAGTATTCTGAAAAACGTATGTTTCTATATCAGTGGTGCTCAATCTTTTTCATGTCCAGGACCCCCCAAAATGATATGTATTTGGCTGCGGACCCCCATCAAAATATTTTGTCCCAGGGACCCCCCCAGAAGCAAAGATTTTAAAAATGTTTGCTTTAAAAAAATATATATTCAAAGATTTGCACACATTTTCACGATTTTTCAAAATAGCAGATCTACAAGCTCATAGCGCGGCACTCGGTGCCGCGCTACGAGCTTGTATATCTGCTATTTTTTGAATAGCCCAAAGTGTAAAATAATGCTTTTTAGCTCAAATCTAAAAATGAGACAGTTCCAGGTCTTAATGGGGTTAACTGAAAAGAAATTGCTTCTCAGGTCAAACATTGATATGCGATTAAACATGCGATTAATTTAGATTAATTAATTACAAAGCCTCTAATTAATTAGATTTGTTTTTTTAAATCGAGTCCCAGTCCTACGTTTTTGTTTTGATTGTATTGCTGTATTGTTGTATTGTGCTTTCTGCTTTGGCAATGTAAACGTATGTTTTCTCATGCCAATAAAGCCCTTTGAATTGAATTGAATTGAAACAGTACAGTGTAGTACAGAACAGTGGATGGGAGAGAAGATTGTGATGTCATTTATTTAAAAAAAAAAATTAAGTACATCCTGGCAGCTCCAACTATTAAAAAAAAGCCCAATTTGTTTGAAATTTTGCAAGTTAAAGTTGACAACGTTTGAGATCTTCTTGATGTGACTTTTAACCCATTTAGACCCATTCTAGTAACGCCTTCTAAATCCTGACCTAAAGTTTTCTGAAAAAACGTCATTACAAACATACTGTACACAGAGCAACAACAACCCCAAAAGGGGTTCCCGTCCTGAAAGGTATCGTTACATATAGGGGTTCTCGTCCTAAAGCGAGCCTGGAGAATTCTCGAGGACCCCACACACACCCCAGCCACCCCACTTGTTCGAGACCCTGCCCTCGGGCAGACTGAAGGTGGTTTAGAACCAGGACAAACAGGCCGTCCAACAGCTTTTTTTCCAAGGGGCTGTAAAAAAAGTCTGCTGGATTCTGACTCTCTCTCAATCACGCACGCGTACTCGCCAAATATGCAGTGGTGGAAAAAGTAATCAAATTCTTTACTTAAGTAAAAGTACCAATACTGCAATATAAAAAATACTCTGTTACAAGTAAAAGTCCAGAATTCAAAATTTACTTGAGTAAAAGTACAAAAGTATTGGCATCAGAATGTACTTAAAGTATCAAAAGTAAAAAGTACTAAATATTTGAAAATAGACTAGGTATAAAATAAGGCTAAAGTGGTTAAGGTATGTTTTATAATGTAATAATTTATATCTTAAAAGTAACTAAAGTTTTCAAATAATTGTAATGCAGTAAAAGTACAATATTTGCCTCTGAGATGTAGTGGAGTAGAAGTAAAAGTATTGGAAATTGGAAATACTCAAGTAAAGTAGAAATACCTCAAAATTGTACTTAAGTAAATGTACTTAGTTACTTTCCACCACTGCAAATATGAACTAAATATGAACACACCATGGATTGTGTTTCCCTGATCATGATGACAGTGCGTTGGTGTAGACTACTGAGCAAGCAGCAATAATGTATATGTGCGATATGTTAATGCCAATAGTGCTGCTTAGGTCGTTGGTTCTCAAAGTGGGGTCCGGGGACCCCCAAGGGTACTTGAGGGGGTTCCAGGGGGTACCGAGCTAAATGATGGACAGGAACCAAATGGACCCTTATGGGTCTGTAACTCTGAGAGTGTACAAATGGAACCAAATGGACCCGTGGACCCTGACGGGTCCATTTGGTTCCATTTGTACACTCTCAGAGTTAGATTAACATTGATTTTACAATATAAATTGGGGTCCAAGAGATAGAAATGCCATTAAATGGGGGTCCGTAGCCCTAATGCATGTCAAACTGGGGGTCCTTGAAATTAAAATGGTTGAGAATCACTGCTATAGAGCCGTAAAAATCTTCTCTTATGGGGGTCCCTGGCATATCTTTTGAAATGGGGGTCCGCGGGCTAATATAGTGTCAATTTGGGGGTCCTTGACATGAAAAAGTTTGAGAACCACTGGCTTAGGTTACTGGGAAGTGCAATATGTGTACACATGATATGTTTTTCGTTTATGGGGGGCCTCCTTATTCTTTCTTAATTACCTTATCCTTGTTTTTATTTATTTTAAAATGACTGTGGGACTGACTGACTGACCTGACTTTGACCAAGGTTTTTTTTTATTGTTCTTCAATGTTCGGTGCTATTCTTTTAATACTGTTGTTGTCTGCAGAGGTACCAAACTATGTTTCGTTGTGTATGCAATGACAATAAAGCTCTTATCTGATCTTATCTGAATGTTGAGTCCAGGATGACTCGGAGGTACTTCAACCGTGTTACCAATTCATGTCCAGAAAGGAGTGAGTTCTCAACAGTCCCAGAGTGCAGTTGGGGGTTTGGTTTGGTATAGTAAAGTAAAAGCAGAACAGGACTCACCAGGCACAGAAGATACGTAGATGATCCACATGTTGTTTTTCTCTCATTTTAAAGCTGCTCTCTCTCTCTCTCTCTCTCTCTCTCTCTCTCTCTCTCTCTCTCTCTCTCTCTCTCTCTCTCTCTCTCTCTCTCTCTCTCTCTCTCTCTCTCTCTCTCTCTCTCTCTCTCTCTCTCTCTCTCTCTCTCTCTCTCTCTCTCTCTCTCTCTCTCTCTCTCTCTCTCTCTCTCTCTCTCTCTCTCTCTCTCTCTCTCTCTCTCTCTCTCTCTCCCCCCCCCCCTGCCTTTGTTTTAATGTTGTTAAAGAGCTAGACCACTCTGGTATGATGGAACTCCAAAAGGTGGACAATAAATCTAAAATAATTGCTCCATTGATTAGAAATTGATGATTCTAAACATGCTCCTCACTGACTTACATTGTACGGTAAAACAGCTCTTAAAGTCACTCTTTAAGCATCTAAACAAACACAAACAAAGCTGATTCAGACAATATAGAACCAAACCCAGAACTGTTTTTTTTTTTTAATAAAAATATTAACTTATTGTTGATTTTACTATTTGAAGATCTGGATCCACGGATCCAGTCCGGGTTTTCTTCTTAATTAAAATAGCAACATTTTTTGTTTTTTTGTTTTTTCCTTTCAACTAGTGACAGAATATGTATGTTTTAGGGGCCTGAGTGTTAAAAAAAGCCCAATTTGTTTGAAATTTTGCAAGTTAAAGTTGACAATGTTTGAGATCTTCTTGATGTGACTTTTAACCCATTTAGACCCATTCTAGTAACGCCTTCTAAATCCTGACCTAAAGTTTTCTGAAAAACCGTCATTACAAACAATATACACAAACAAATAGGGGTTCCTGTCCTGAAAGGTATAGTTACATATAGGGGTTACTGTCCTGAAAGGTATCGTTACATATAGGGGTTACTGTCCTGAAAGGTATAGTTACATATAGGGGTTACTGTCTGAAAGGTATAGTTACATATAGGGGTTACTGTCCTGAAAGGTATAGTTACATATAGGGGTTCCTGTCCTGAAAGGTATAGTTACATATAGGGGTTACTGTCCTGAAAGGTATAGTTACATATAGGGGTTACTGTCCTGAAAGGTATAGTTACATATAGGGGTTACTGTCCCTGAAAGGTATCGTTACATATAGGGTTACTGTCCTGAAAGGTATAGTTACATATAGGGGTTCCTGTCCTGAAAGGTATCGTTACATATAGGGGTTACTGTCCTGAAAGGTATAGTTACATAAAGGGGTTACTGTCCTGAAAGGTATAGTTACATAAAGGGGTTCCTGTCCTGAAAGGTATAGTTACATATAGGGGTTACTGTCTGAAAGGTATAGTTACATATAGGGGGTTACTGTCCTGAAAGGTATAGTTACATATAGGGGTTACTGTCCTGAAAGGTATCGTTACATATAGGGGTTACTGTCCTGAAAGGATAGTTACATATAGGGGTTACTGTCCTGAAAGGTATCGTTACATATAGGGGTTACTGTCCTGAAAGGTATAGTTACATATAGGGGGTTACTGTCCTGAAAGGTATTGTTACATATAGGGGTTACTGTCCTGAAAGGTATAGTTACATATAGGGGTTCCTGTCCTGAAAGGTATAGTTACATATAGGGGTTACTGTCCTGAAAGGTATAGTTACATATAGGGGTTACTGTCCTGAAAGGTATAGTTACATATAGGGGTTCCTGTCCTGAAAGGTATAGTTACATATAGGGGTTACTGTCCTGAAAGGTATAGTTACATATAGGGGTTACTGTCCTGAAAGGTATAGTTACATATAGGGGTTACTGTCCTGAAAGGTATCGTAACATATAGGGGTTACTGTCCTGAAAGGTATAGTTACATATAGGGGTTCCTGTCCTGAAAGGTATCGTTACATATAGGGGTTACTGTCCTGAAAGGTATAGTTACATAAAGGGGTTACTGTCCTGAAAGGTATAGTTACATAAAGGGGTTCCTGTCCTGAAAGGTATAGTTACATATAGGGGTTACTGTCCTGAAAGGTATAGTTACATATAGGGGGTTACTGTCCTGAAAGGTATAGTTACATATAGGGGTTACTGTCCTGAAAGGTATCGTTACATATAGGGGTTACTGTCCTGAAAGGTATAGTTACATATAGGGGTTACTGTCCTGAAAGGTATAGTTACATATAGGGGTTACTGTCCTGAAAGGTATAGTTACATATAGGGGTTACTGTCCTGAAAGGTATCGTTACATATAGGGGTTACTGTCCTGAAAGGTATCGTTACATATAGGGGTTACTGTCCTGAAAGGTATCGTTCATATAGGGGTTACTGTCCTGAAAGGTATAGTTACATATAGGGGTTACTGTCCTGAAAGGTATAGTTACATATAGGGGTTACTGTCCTGAAAGGTATCGTTACATATAGGGGTTACTGTCCTGAAAGGTATAGTTACATATAGGGGTTACTGTCCTGAAAGGTATAGTTACATATAGGGGTTACTGTCTGAAAGGTATCGTTACATATAGGGGTTCCTGTCCTGAAAGGTATCGTTACATATAGGGGTTACTGTCCTGAAAGGTATCGTTACATATAGGGGTTACTGTCCTGAAAGGTATCGTTACATAAAGGGGTTACTGTCCTGAAAGGTATAGTTACATATAGGGGTTACTGTCCTGAAAGGTATAGTTACATATAGGGTTCCTGTCCTGAAGGTATAGTTACATATAGGGGTTACTGTCCTGAAAGGTATAGTTACATATAGGGGTTACTGTCCTGAAAGGTATAGTTACATATAGGGGTTACTGTCCTGAAAGGTATAGTTACATATAGGGGGTTACTGTCCTGAAAGGTATAGTTACATATAGGGGTTACTGTCCTGAAAGGTATCGTTACATATAGGGGTTACTGTCCTGAAAGGTATAGTTACATATAGGGGGTTACTGTCCTGAAAGGTATAGTTACATATAGGGGTTACTGTCCTGAAAGGTATCGTTACATATAGGGGTTACTGTCCTGAAAGGTATCGTTACATATAGGGGTTACTGTCCTGAAAGGTATAGTTACATATAGGGGTTACTGTCCTGAAAGGTATAGTTACATATAGGGGTTACTGTCCTGAAAGGTATCGTTACATATAGGGGTTCCTGTCCTGAAAGGTATAGTTACATATAGGGGTTACTGTCCTGAAAGGTATAGTTACATATAGGGGTTACTGTCCTGAAAGGTATAGTTACATATAGGGGTTACTGTCCTGAAAGGTATCGTTACATATAGGGGTTACTGTCCTGAAAAGTATAGTTACATATAGGGGTTACTGTCCTGAAAGGTATAGTTACATATAGGGGTTCCTGTCCTGAAAGGTATCGTTACATATAGGGGTTACTGTCCTGAAAGGTATCGTTACATATAGGGGTTCCTGTCCTGAAAGGTATCGTTACATATAGGGGTTACTGTCCTGAAAGGTATAGTTACATATAGGGGTTACTGTCCTGAAAGGTATAGTTACATAAAGGGGTTACTGTCCTGAAAGGTATAGTTACATAAAGGGGTTCCTGTCCTGAAAGGTATAGTTACATATAGGGGTTACTGTCCTGAAAGGTATAGTTACATATAGGGGTTACTGTCCTGAAAGGTATAGTTACATATAGGGGTTACTGTCCTGAAAGGTATCGTTACATATAGGGGTTACTGTCCTGAAAGGTATCGTTACATATAGGGGTTACTGTCCTGAAAGGTATAGTTACATATAGGGGTTACTGTCCTGAAAGGTATAGTTACATATAGGGGTTACTGTCCTGAAAGGTATAGTTACATATAGGGGTTACTGTCCTGAAAGGTATAGTTACATATAGGGGTTCCTGTCCTGAAAGGTATAGTTACATATAGGGGTTACTGTCCTGAAAGGTATCGTTACATATAGGGGTTACTGTCCTGAAAGGTATCGTTACATATAGGGGTTACTGTCCTGAAAGGTATAGTTACATATAGGGGTTACTGTCCTGAAAGGTATCGTTACATATAGGGGTTCCTGTCCTGAAAGGTATCGTTACATATAGGGGTTACTGTCCTGAAAGGTATCGTTACATATAGGGGTTACTGTCCTGAAAGGTATCGTTACATATAGGGGTTACTGTCCTGAAAGGTATAGTTACATATAGGGGTTACTGTCCTGAAAGGTATAGTTACATAAAGGGGTTCCTGTCCTGAAAGGTATCGTTACATATAGGGGTTACTGTCCTGAAAGGTATAGTTACATAAAGGGGTTACTGTCCTGAAAGGTATCGTTACATAAAGGGGTTACTGTCCTGAAAGGTATAGTTACATAAAGGGGTTACTGTCCTGAAAGGTATAGTTACATATAGAGGTTACTGTCCTGAAAGGTATAGTTACATATAGGGGTTACTGTCCTGAAAGGTATAGTTACATATAGGGGTTCCTGTCCTGAAAGGTATAGTTACATATAGGGGTTACTGTCCTGAAAGGTATAGTTACATAAAGGGGTTCCTGTCCTGAAAGGTATAGTTACATATAGGGGTTACTGTCCTGAAAGGTATAGTTACATATAGAGGTTACTGTCCTGAAAGGTATAGTTACATAAAGGGGTTACTGTCCTGAAAGGTATAGTTACATAAAGGGGTTACTGTCCTGAAAGGTATCGTTACATATAGGGGTTACTGTCCTGAAAGGTATAGTTACATAAAGGGGTTACTGTCCTGAAAGGTATCGTTACATATAGGGGTTACTGTCCTGAAAGGTATAGTTACATATAGGGGTTCCTGTCCTGAAAGGTATCGTTACATATAGGGGTTACTGTCCTGAAAGGTATAGTTACATATAGGGGTTACTGTCCTGAAAGGTATAGTTACATATAGGGGTTCCTGTCCTGAAAGGTATAGTTACATATAGGGGTTCCTGTCCTGAAAGGTATAGTTACATAAAGGGGTTCCTGTCCTGAAAGGTATCGTTACATATAGGGGTTACTGTCCTGAAAGGTATCGTTACATATAGGGGTTACTGTCCTGAAAGGTATAGTTACATATAGGGGTTCCTGTCCTGAAAGGTATCGTTACATATAGGGGTTACTGTCCTGAAAGGTATAGTTACATATAGGGGTTCCTGTCCTGAAAGGTATAGTTACATAAAGGGGTTCCTGTCCTGAAAGGTATCGTTACATATAGGGGTTACTGTCCTGAAAGGTATAGTTACATATAGGGGTTCCTGTCCTGAAAGGTATCGTTACATATAGGGGTTACTGTCCTGAAAGGTATCGTTACATATAGGGGTTACTGTCCTGAAAGGTATAGTTACATATAGGGGTTACTGTCCTGAAAGGTATCGTTACATATAGGGGTTACTGTCCTGAAAGGTATAGTTACATATAGGGGTTACTGTCCTGAAAGGTATCGTTACATATAGGGGTTACTGTCCTGAAAGGTATCGTTACATATAGGGGTTACTGTCCTGAAAGGTATCGTTACATATAGGGGTTACTGTCCTGAAAGGTATCGTTACATATAGGGGTTACTGTCCTGAAAGGTATCGTTACATATAGGGGTTACTGTCCTGAAAGGTATCGTTACATATAGGGGTTACTGTCCTGAAAGGTATCGTTACATATAGGGGTTACTGTCCTGAAAGGTATCGTTACATATAGGGGTTCCTGTCCTGAAAGGTATCGTTACATATAGGGGTTACTGTCCTGAAAGGTATAGTTACATATAGGGGTTACTGTCCTGAAAGGTATAGTTACATATAGGGGTTCCTGTCCTGAAAGGTATCGTTACATATAGGGGTTCCTGTCCTGAAAGGTATCGTTACATATAGGGGTTACTGTCCTGAAAGGTATAGTTACATATAGGGGTTACTGTCCTGAAAGGTATAGTTACATATAGGGGTTCCTGTCCTGAAAGGTATAGTTACATATAGGGGTTACTGTCCTGAAAGGTATAGTTACATATAGGGGTTACTGTCCTGAAAGGTATAGTTACATATAGGGGTTCCTGTCCTGAAAGGTATCGTTACATATAGGGGTTACTGTCCTGAAAGGTATCGTTACATATAGGGGTTACTGTCCTGAAAGGTATAGTTACATATAGGGGTTCCTGTCCTGAAAGGTATCGTTACATATAGGGGTTCCTGTCCTGAAAGGTATCGTTACATATAGGGGTTACTGTCCTGAAAGGTATAGTTACATATAGGGGTTACTGTCCTGAAAGGTATAGTTACATATAGGGGTTCCTGTCCTGAAAGGTATCGTTACATATAGGGGTTACTGTCCTGAAAGGTATAGTTACATATAGGGGTTACTGTCCTGAAAGGTATAGTTACATATAGGGGTTCCTGTCCTGAAAGGTATCGTTACATATAGGGGTTCCTGTCCTGAAAGGTATCGTTACATATAGGGGTTACTGTCCTGAAAGGTATAGTTACATATAGGGGTTCCTGTCCTGAAAGGTATAGTTACATATAGGGGTTACTGTCCTGAAAGGTATCGTTACATATAGGGGTTCCTGTCCTGAAAGGTATCGTTACATATAGGGGTTCCTGTCCTGAAAGGTATAGTTACATATAGGGGTTACTGTCCTGAAAGGTATCGTTACATATAGGGGTTACTGTCCTGAAAGGTATCGTTACATATAGGGGTTCCTGTCCTGAAAGGTATCGTTACATATAGGGGTTACTGTCCTGAAAGGTATAGTTACATATAGGGGTTCCTGTCCTGAAAGGTATCGTTACATATAGGGGTTACTGTCCTGAAAGGTATCGTTACATATAGGGGTTACTGTCCTGAAAGGTATCGTTACATATAGGGGTTCCTGTCCTGAAAGGTATCGTTACATATAGGGGTTACTGTCCTGAAAGGTATAGTTACATATAGGGGTTCCTGTCCTGAAAGGTATCGTTACATATAGGGGTTACTGTCCTGAAAGGTATAGTTACATATAGGGGTTCCTGTCCTGAAAGGTATCGTTACATATAGGGGTTACTGTCCTGAAAGGTATAGTTACATATAGGGGTTACTGTCCTGAAAGGTATAGTTACATATAGGGGTTACTGTCCTGAAAGGTATCGTTACATATAGGGGTTACTGTCCTGAAAGGTATAGTTACATATAGGGGTTCCTGTCCTGAAAGGTATCGTTACATATAGGGGTTACTGTCCTGAAAGGTATAGTTACATATAGGGGTTACTGTCCTGAAAGGTATCGTTACATATAGGGGTTACTGTCCTGAAAGGTATCGTTACATATAGGGGTTACTGTCCTGAAAGGTATCGTTACATATAGGGGTTACTGTCCTGAAAGGTATCGTTACATATAGGGGTTCCTGTCCTGAAAGGTTTCGTTACATATAGGGGTTACTGTCCTGAAAGGTATCGTTACATATAGGGGTTACTGTCCTGAAAGGTATAGTTACATATAGGGGTTACTGTCCTGAAAGGTATAGTTACATATAGGGGTTCCTGTCCTGAAAGGTATCGTTACATATAGGGGTTACTGTCCTGAAAGGTATAGTTACATATAGGGGTTACTGTCCTGAAAGGTATAGTTACATATAGGGGTTCCTGTCCTGAAAGGTATCGTTACATATAGGGGTTACTGTCCTGAAAGGTATAGTTACATATAGGGGTTACTGTCCTGAAAGGTATCGTTACATATAGGGGTTACTGTCCTGAAAGGTATCGTTACATATAGGGGTTACTGTCCTGAAAGGTATAGTTACATATAGGGGTTACTGTCCTGAAAGGTATCGTTACATATAGGGGTTACTGTCCTGAAAGGTATAGTTACATATAGGGGTTACTGTCCTGAAAGGTATCGTTACATATAGGGGTTACTGTCCTGAAAGGTATAGTTACATATAGGGGTTACTGTCCTGAAAGGTATAGTTACATATAGGGGTTACTGTCCTGAAAGGTATCGTTACATATAGGGGTTACTGTCCTGAAAGGTATCGTTACATATAGGGGTTCCTGTCCTGAAAGGTATAGTTACATATAGGGGTTCCTGTCCTGAAAGGTATCGTTACATATAGGGGTTACTGTCCTGAAAGGTATCGTTACATATAGGGGTTACTGTCCTGAAAGGTATAGTTACATATAGGGGTTACTGTCCTGAAAGGTATCGTTACATATAGGGGTTACTGTCCTGAAAGGTATCGTTACATATAGGGGTTACTGTCCTGAAAGGTATCGTTACATATAGGGGTTACTGTCCTGAAAGGTATAGTTACATATAGGGGTTACTGTCCTGAAAGGTATAGTTACATATAGGGGTTCCTGTCCTGAAAGGTATCGTTACATATAGGGGTTACTGTCCTGAAAGGTATCGTTACATATAGGGGTTCCTGTCCTGAAAGGTATCGTTACATATAGGGGTTACTGTCCTGAAAGGTATAGTTACATATAGGGGTTACTGTCCTGAAAGGTATCGTTACATAAAGGGGTTACTGTCCTGAAAGGTATCGTTACATATAGGGGTTACTGTCCTGAAAGGTATCGTTACATAAAGGGGTTCCTGTCCTGAAAGGTATCGTTACATAAAGGGGTTCCTGTCCTGAAAGGTATCGTTACATATAGGGGTTACTGTCCTGAAAGGTATCGTTACATAAAGGGGTTCCTGTCCTGAAAGGTATCGTTACATATAGGGGTTCACGCCCTGAATGTTGACTCCAGGATGACTCAGAGGTACTTGGACCGTGTTACCAATTCATGTCCAGAAAGGAGTGAGTTCTCATCTGTCCCAGAGTGCCGTTGGGGGTTTGGTTTGGTTTGGTTTTGTAAAGCAGGGGTTTTCAACCAATGGTCCGGGGACCACCAGTGGTCCTTGACGGGGTTCCAGGGGGTCCCCAGCCAAATTAATAGTTAGTAACCAAATGGACCCTTATATGTCTCTAACTCTGAGAGTGTACAAATGGGACCAAATGGACCCTTATATGTCTGTAACTCTGAGAGTGTGCAAATGGAACCAAATGGACCCTTATATGTCTGTAACTCTGAGAGTGTGCAAATGGAACCAAATGGACCCTTATATGTCTGTAACTCTGAGAGTGTGCAAATGGAACCAAATGGACCCTTATATGTCTGTAACTCTGAGAGTGTGCAAATGGAACCAAATGGACCCTTACGGGTCCATTTGGTTCCATTTGTACACTCTCAAGAGTTAAATGAACACTAATGATGGTGATACAGTGTAGATTGGGACCCCCAAGAAATCAAAATGGTTGAGTCCCTGGCATATCTTTTCAAATGGGGGTCCGTGGGCTAATATGTGTCAATTTGGGGGTCCTTGACGCAAAAAAGGTTGAAAACCACTGTTGTAAAGTAAAAGCAGACACAGGACTCACCGGCACAGAAGATGCGTAGCTGCTGTGATGGAGAGATGAGGTTGAGGTGTGTGGTGAACAGATCCACAAAGGCTCCGGGGTAAACCACGAACATGAACATCCCAAAACCGTTCACCCTCACCTGCTCCCTGTGGGGACGGACGCGCACACGCACACACGGACGCACACACGCACACACGCACGCGCACACGCACACACGCGCGCACACACACACACACACACACACACACACACGCACACACACACACACACACACACACACACACACACACACACACACACACACACACACACAGGTTAATATAGTTAACGAAAACTGAAAACTAGAATAAAACAAATAAAGGATAACTAACTGAAGCTGTATTGTGTGTTTACCAAACTAACTAGAACTAACAGAAATTATAGACGAAATGCCTTTAGTTTCCGTTTATTTGTAAGGTTTTTGGGATGAGATGCACTTAAAGGGGAAGACCACTCATTTTCAACATTGAACTATGTCTTTGATACACCTTAGAACTATTGTGTGGAAATAAGAAAAAAGCCCCCCCCCCCTTCTGTGTTGCCTACAAAAGGATAATTGATTGAGGTCATGTGATCAGTGACATACGCACGGTGTACTTTCAGCCAATCCCCTCAGCCAAAAGTACACCGTGTTTTTTCAAGAACCTTTTTTTCATTTTCTAAAAAAAATATTAAAAATAAATGAAAAAAGTAATTGAAAAAACACGGCCCCCTCGCGTATTAGGGGGGCGGTAGGAGACGGGTGAACCAAGGACGGGTGTTTTTGATGAATCTAACATGGTTAAAATGGAGTTTGAAGTTACAATGGGTTTGTATAGGAAGGGGGCGTGTCTGATTAAATGAATATCTAATGTCTAAATATTGTATAAAATGTGGTTAAAGTGGTTAATGTATGTTTCATTATATCATAATTTACATCTGAAAAGTAACTAGTAACTAAAGTTCTCAAATAATTGTAGTGGAGTAAAAGTACAATATTTGCCTCTGAGATGTTAGTGGAGTAGAGGTAAAAGTATTGGAAAATGTAAAGACTCAAGTAAAGTACAAATACCTCAAAATTGTACTTAAGTACAGTACTTGAGTAAATGTACTTAGTTACTTTCCACCACTGCCTATGTGTGTATAAAGGCCCATTCCCCATGTCTATGTCCTGATGAAGGTCTGAACGGCCCAAACGTTGACAATACAATAAAAACACAGCAGAGCTTTCTCAGCATCACCGACTCTGTTCTTTTTACCATACTTCTGTGTGTGTGTGTGTGTGTGTGTGTGTGTGTGTGTGTGTGTGTGTGTGTGTGTGTGTGTGTGTGCGTGCGTGCGTGCGTGCGTGCGTGCGTGCGTGTGTTAGGGCTGTACCCAAACCCTGTTTTTAGGATTCGAACTTCGGCGAGGAATTTCGAACGGACGTTCGAACCATCGTATTTAATTATTTCATTAATGAAACGATGGTTCGAAAGTCGAACCATCGTTTTGTTTATTCATTAATCGATACAACGATGGTTCGACTTTCGAACCATCGTTGTATTAATTAATGAATAAATACAACGATGGTTCGAACCATCGAAGGACGTTTGTTCGAACCATCGTGTTTATTTAATTAATAAAACGAACGTGCCTTTAACCAAGCTGCAATTCATTATAGAGCCGATATTGCATAGTCTATTGGTTTAAAAAAAAAAAGTTGTTTCATAATGCCCATAATGTATTTAAAGGATTTAAGGATCAAACAAGACAAGATATTTCCTAAAGTTTAGGATGTATTGCTTAAGTCGTTCGTTACCAGAACCAGACAGTACAAGCAATGCAGATCAATAGCCTCCCTTGAAAGCCTTCATTCATTTAACAGAAAAATAAAACAGGCGCATTAATCGTCACAGTGTCTTTTTTTTCCTCCAGACAACTCGCTCTCTTTTTGGCCAATACAATAGAATATCTATCAATACGACAGACAATATTCTGCACAGGGCTGTTAGTTACATTAAACAACAACTATAAAACATAAGTATGGCATTGGTAGGGCGTGGCAGCTTGAAACAGTTAACTAATAACGACTTTTAAAATAAAATGTCTCACTCTCGTCACTCTCGTCTCGTGACGAACCAAAAAAAATGTCTTGCCGAGTCGGCCCTCACCTCTCCTTTACTCTCTTCATGTTGTGTGCCAAGAACACTAGTTTGTCCACATTGTCAGGGAGGAGGCAGCTCCTGGTCTTATTAACTATATATCCTGCCTTGGAAAAGATGCGTTCCGATGCTGTGGAAGTGGCTGGGATACAAAGGCAGTGTTTTGCTGCCAATGAAAGTTTCGGGTAGCGGTCAGAATTCGCCTTCCACCACAGTAGCGGGCCATACTTTACTTTGTTTGGACGTGTCTTGAAGGTAACGCTCCATCTCTTTTTTAACAGTTACAAGTTCACAACGTGTAGCCAGGTATCGCACGGCGAAAATAGCCGATCTACAAGTTCACAACGCGTCCCCATCGCGACGCGTTGTCAGCTTGTAGATCAGTTATTTTGGCCACGTGACACGGTCATACGACGGAGCATATAGCCTACTGGAATTCATTCCACTGCGCAAGCATTGATAGCTCAGCTGTGTTGATGAGACGGTGCCTCTAACTCAGAGCGCTGCTACAGGGACTATTTAATGTCTCAGTCGAAAACTCTTCTCTTTACAGGGAAACGGACAATAGCGAAACATTTTTATTATGAATTGCCCCACAATATGAATACATTTGGATGTGTTTTGTTGGTAACTGTTGTATAATCGCAATATTACTTAATTATGATTAATTATGACCCCTCCTCACCTCGACTCAACTCGCGCTGACTGTGGAATCACTGGAGAGACACACTGTGCGTGCGTGACTTTCAAATGATAGTAAACACAACATAGTACTGTGATATTCTGATATACTAGACCATACCCGGTGGACGCATCCGTGGGGGGATATGCGCACATGATCTGGCAACCCGGGAGGCAGTTCGTCCCATAGCTGGGCAGGCCCGTAACCATGGCGACAGTGTTTGACACAAAAACGCTAATAAGAAACTGAGATTTGGTGAAATTGAAAAACGGGCTTCACAGTTAAGTTCAGATGGTAATGGTCAATGGCTGTGTGCAAAATCAGAGCAATTGCTCCAG